>NW_010356831.1:13551-17213 GCF_000414095.1 Morus notabilis | reverse complement strand
TCTTGAGGGTTGATTCGGTACTTGGACCAGTAGGAGCTCTGATTCATGAATGTGTTTTATGAATCACTGTCCATTAGAGAATCAATGGTACTCAAGGATAAAGAAGTAATTAGAGAGGTTAACGGATTTTACCTAGCTCTAATTATGAATTATTTATGGAGGATTGATCTTTATGCAATGACTATATCAAATGGACACTTCACAGTTTAGAAGTAATTTATATCTATAATTTCGAGAGTGCAATTCCAAGTTTATAGTGGAGTAACTATTGGAATTAATAGAATTAATTAATTAATTAAAGTGTTTAATTAATTATTAATTTTAATTGAGAATTAATTATTATTTAAATAATGTGATTATTTATATTTGAATTTAAACACATCTAGATTTATCCATTTAAACTTATTTGATTAGTTGTTCAATTTAGAAATTCAAATTAATTTAAGTTTGACTTAAATTCGAATTTGAATTTAAAATAAAATTGGACTACAGGATAAATGATGATTTTCTCTTCCTTCCCTATCCAGTATTGGCGCCACACACAGGGATAGGAATCCCTAGCATGGCCGGCCACAAGGGATAAGGGATAGAGGAGAATTTTGGTTCGAAATTCAAATTGGAGATAGAGATTTGATTCATTCTAGAAGTTTGACTTCTACTCTATAAATAAGAGAATAGTAGAAAATTGTGGAAACAATTTTTTGGTAACAATTTTTGAGACAATTTTCGGAATTAATTTTTGCCCTAATTTTAGAGGTGGCCGAAATTTCTCTATAGAAAGAAAGAAACAATTTTTCAGCTCTAATAGGTTAAGGCTGGCCGAAATTCTCAAGAGAGAAAGGAAGGAAAAAAATTCTCTAAAAATTTCATATCGTGCATGCGATGGTGTTTGTGAAAATTTGAGTGTTTATTGTAACCCGTTTTGTCTCATGTGTGCCCACACACACGTCTTCGTGGATTCTAGGAATTGACGTGGAAGACATTGGTTTTCTAAACACAAAGATTAGAGCAAGGACTGTTCGTGGTCAAAGAACTCAAGTTATCATCCGAGTCGGCTTCCAGGTATTTAACCTGATTGAGTTCTTAATAAATGAATTAATGACATTAATTTGTTCGTGCATAAATTAATATAATCTATAGAGTATCTCAAAAGTTTTATGAAAATTTTTTTTATACACGATCCGCCCCTTCCCCTTCCACCATCACGCTTCCGCATCCGGATTCGATTCGGAGACCAACAGATAGCTCATTAGATTCAATCCTATACTTCAAGACTAACCTTCAAAAATCCATTTTCTATGCACTAATTTTGCGAAACAAACCTAAATATTGCATCAATTGAATTACACTATAACTTTTCCTTGACCGTCAGGGTAAACATAGAAAATAATTAAATTTTTTGATGCTCTTAATGCAAAGTATTCCATCAAAAAAATTGAAAAGGGAAAAATAAAAGCAAGAAATAAATGACTATCTCGCAGGGAAAAAAGTTAATGCGAAAATTAGAACTACATCAGCTTAAAACATCATTATCCTCCACAATATAATTAAACACAGGTAAATCAATCTTTAAAAACACATAAACTAACAAATAACATTTATCTCATAAAGTAGTAACATTCACCTTGCTTCATCATTTTAATACCTCGTCCCATCCCTTAATAATTTACCCTGCAATGCATCATAACATACTAAACATCACAATCATAAGCGGCATCCACCTCAAAAAATTATCTCATCCCAATTAATGACAGGTTCTCGATAAGGATGTAAACTAGACTACCTCATTCTTTCTAATTTTGAAAAACATATGAAATGACTTAAACTTAAGCAAGAATAAACAGGAAGCATAACGATTTATAACCTTTACTTCCACTTTGTTGCACCACTTGTTCTAAGTAACATGATTTTCCACATCAACAACTGACTGAAAAACCAACTTATAAAATTATCTTGAAGGATTTAGTTTACTTATAGCTAGGAAATTTTCTTTGAAAACTTCCAATCGACCTGTATAATACATGTAGGTGACATGAATAAACATTCAATAACAGTGAACTTTCTTGCAGATACACAACACAAAAGTGCCAAAATACCAACTTGAGAGAAATCAATTCTGACCTTATCTCTTTTAGGAAATTCCTGAAAATTAAACAAAAGGGCACTTTCAATATTTCTTATCACACTGCGGCAAAGGTGAACTATACCAAGCTGCAAGGTAATAAAAAGAGTTCTCAATTTTCACAACGTAGCTATTGTTTCTTGCAGCATTTCAAGCACTTCAAACATAAATAAACATTTTGATGCGAGTAAATACTTTTCCTGATTTTTTTCCTTCTGATATGATAATAAACCATAATAGAAATTGTAAATGAATATCTGCATAATACAAATACATTAAAAAGAAGGGATTATATTAGCACCCTAAAGTAAATCTTAAAGAGCTGGCAAGTCCGTACAATGCTCCAACACGTTTGTGCCTTTTCCCTAGAACATAATACCCCATTAACTCATTAACAGTAACAACTCAAGAAATTTAACCATAACACAAATTCAACTTCTTAATGCATAACTTACAATCATTGGCAAGAAAAAAATCATAATTTACTAAGTTTTTAAAAATTTTATATCCGTCTACGTGCAATAAGCATAAACAAATAGCTTGTTCTTGTTAATTATGGCAGAAAAAAGATCAAATCATAGATCAGGATAGAGAAAAATGAAGCATATACAAAGAAACAAAGCACAATGAGAGAAACATATAGCAAGAACGCCAAAGACTTTCATGAGGAAAAAAATGTTGGTTGCCGAATCGAATTTGGCTGCGGAAACGTGGGGAGAAGCGGATCGTGTATAACAAAAATTTCAGAAAAACTTTTGAGATACTCTATAGATTATATTAATTTATGCACGAATAAATTAATCGCATTAATTTATATATCAAGAACTCAATCATGAAAAATACCTGGAAACCGACTCGGATGATAACTTGAGTTCTTTGTCCACGAACAGTCCTTGCTCCAAGCTTTGTGTTTAGAAAACCAAAGTCTTCCACGTCAATTCCTTGATTCCACTTAGACGTGTGTGTGGGCACACGTGAGACAAAACAGGTTTCTTAAACACTCGAATTTCCACAAACACCAACGCATGCACGATGTGGAATTTTTGGAGAAAAAATTTTGCTCTCTTTTTTCCAATGAGAAATTCGGCCAAAACTAATTTAGGGCTGAAAAAAATTTCAAAAATTGTCCACAATTTTCTATCATTCTCATATTTAAATAGTAGAAGTCAAACTTCAAAACAGAATCAAATCCCTATCTCCAATTTTTGAATTTGGAACAGAAAATCCCTTTCCTTTATCCATTAGGTGGCCGGCCACATCATTAGGGTTTTACCCTGTGTGTGGCGCCAATAACAGATAGGGAAGGAAGATATTTTATCCTTTATCCAGTAGTCCAATTTTAATTTAAATTCAAATTCGAATTTAAGTCAAACTTAAATTAATTTGAATTCTAAATTGAACAACTTATCAAATAAGTTTAAATGGATAAATCTAGATGTGTTCAAATTCAAATTTAAAAAATCACATTATTTAAATAATAATTAATTCTCAATCAATAATTTTCGAGTATTTAATTTTAGAATTCCGTAATTCTAAAATT
>NW_010356831.1:4219-13361 GCF_000414095.1 Morus notabilis | reverse complement strand
CATCTCGTATAATAACATTCCCAGCTACCTATTTCATTATGTCTCTAAAATACAAGGAATAGGATTCAGAGTCTCGGAATCCGTACCGAGTAAATCAAGAGATATAAATCCATAAATAGGAGTTTGTTAAGAACTCAGGATTAAGATCATCCTATATATGACCATTGGTAGACTCAATTAGAATTTCTATGCTTAACGGAAATTATTAGAAATTCATATTGTGTATGTGTTCTTGTTCCACATAATCTTATTATGCGAAATACACTCATTCAATATCTCACCATATTAACAGTGCGGATAACACCGTTCCATTCTAAATGGGAATGACATGTATTAATAATGTTTTAATTAAAGATTTTGAACTTTAATTAAATTCATCATGAACAATGTTTTTTATTATTATCCTTAAACACTATCCTCTCGTATATAACACTTATATACTATGTTTAAGGTTACATAAACAATCACGGAATTTTCATTTTGATATTCATAAAATATTCATAAATATATGCACATAAAATGATGAATAAACTCTTTTATTAATTAAATAATAAATATCATATTATATCTCATGCTTCTAGGACACTATTCTCAATAAAAACCACCGGCCTTCAAGTTGTTTTTGACGTTTATACACGTCTTTTGAGGCACGAAAATGAAAACGGTCTGCAAACCATGTTTGTTTAGTAAATGTTTTGAAAACAAAAACGGAAACAAAAAACAATGAGAATGATTTTTGTGAAGGAATTAGAAAACGGTTAAAAGTTATTTTTCTTTTTTTGTTTTCATTTTATAGTACTCATCAACAATGTTATAATATATTAATTAATAATTATAACCAAACACAATTTCACTTTTTTATTATACTCAAAACAATCTCTTATAAAACCAGTCAAACACAATTTCAAAATCAGTACCAGAATGATCCTCAAAACAATCTCATTTTTACTTTTGTATTGAAAATAAATTATTTTAAAAACGTTATCAAACGGGCCCCTAATTAAATAAGCAACGACATACGACGCCTCCAATCTCAGATTGTCTACAAAAATGAAGCTTTCGCGCAAGAAACAGAGGAAATAACAAAAATCTCAAAGTCATCTTAAAACAAAAAATAATTATTTCATGCAAAATCATCAGAGACACAAAAAGAAACCTAAATTAAGCTCCATTCATGAATCGTTACAATCAGAATTACTAAAAAATATATAAATTTTGACTCACTTGCGACTTACAATTCAAAACCTTTAAATCTTTACCTGCGGAGGCACGAGTTTTTTCAAATACTACTTGGAGGCATAGGAACTAGCATATATCCCGAGTATAGAAAAGAAAACAAATAAACAAATAAATAAGCAGAACACCACCGTGAATGAGGAGCAAATATTTGTAGAGAAAGATAATAAAAAAAGAGAAAAGTATTGAATAAAAACACTTTTTTCTCTCTCTCTCTCTAATTTTGCTGGCAAATTATAACCTAAAAAAACCCAAAAAAACCAACCAAAAAAAAGCTCAACAATAACTGCAAAAAATATACAAAGTTTATGTACTTGATTATCATGAAAAACCTCCAAAAAGTCCAAATTTCAATGGCGGATGTGATTAAAGAACCGAAACCCAAACCACTCTTAGGGTTTTCTGCTCCCACAAACCCAAACTCTAAATGAAAGCTCATTAAAAATAGCTTTTTTGCTAAAACTTTTCTACAATTCTCCTTGTTAAAAGCTATGGCAACAAGATTATTGTTAGTTTCATTATTGGTTTGGAAACTCAAAATTTTTTGCCTTTTATCTTAGATCCTATATGAGTATTTCTTACATTACTTTTTTATGTAAACCTTCATACTACTGGTGCTATGTCTCCTACTATCACACACATATGTTGCCCTACAATAGATACACTTACACCTAGGCTCATCTGGATTCCCACCCTCTATGATTTTGAAATGATCCCAAACATGAGACTTCTTTTGTGACTTCTTCCTTTTTTTTTTATCTCCCTCCTCCTTTTCGTTGTCAGTGACCAAAATAAGCACATGGGTAGGGGTAGGTGTGCGGGTAGGGTCAACACTGGGGTCTTTAGGAACATGGGTCATATTTTTTGTCTGACCACTTTCTGTTTCAACAGTGAACTTACAAGTACTTTTAGAAGTTTGTGTAGTTACAAAAGAGTGGATGATAAATTTTTCCATCTAGCACAAAAATTATAAAAAAAATACATAATACATATGATTGAGACAAAGCGTAAAGCCATTTTTTCAAAAAAAAAAATCAATACGAGAAACCAGACAACATAATATTACATGCAATGATATTTCTCAGTTCTCATGAAAGCATAATATTTCTCAATTCCCGTGAAAGTATAATATTTCTCAGTTCTCATGAAAGTAATATTTCTCAGTTCTCATTTCTTACAAAACAAACAGAAAATAGAGAAACGAGAAACCAACAAAAAGTAAAAAAATGATTTCATCAACTACAGAAACCAGAAAAAATGAGCCTCTGAAGTCTCGACTACAAATACGAAAAAAAAACTAACCTTTCTTCCTGAAAATGACACTCTCCCTTTCTGTTAATTGATTAAAAGGAAAGCAAATCCAAAGAACAGACCCGAAATCCTAGACGATAAATTGATTAGATTCGTTAAGACGACTAGATATAAACCCTAAACCCAAAATCAAAACGAAAAAACGAGGAAAAAATGAGCCTCTGAAGTCTAAACTACAAATATGAAAAAAAAAACTAACCTTTCACTCTTCTTTCTCGATCTTCCTGAAAATGCCTCTCTTCCTTAAAATCCTAAACCCAAAATCAAAACGAAGAAGGACATATGAGTCCAATTTGATTGAATCAAGATTGAAAATAAGAACAATAGGCCTACATGTCGAGAGAGGAATTAGGGATTTCTTATTGAGAGGCATAAGAAATCAAGTTTGTGAAAATAAGAGATTGAGAGGCATACACAGAAGAATTAGGGATTTCTTATTCGGGACCTATCTCATTCGGCCGGGTCGGGACTTTCTCGGGTTCATTGAATCCGCCCCGTCACTCTACCCGCACCTTGTGGGTTGGGCATATATACAACTAAAAAAAAAATCTCCACTATTTTCAGATAGGGTTAAGTCTGTTCGGGCGGGTTTGTCACGTTCGGCCTCATTTCTTACACCCCTGGGTGGTGGGAGAATCACATGGCATAAAAAGACCCGTAAACCCCCGCCCAGAAAAGGAGAGGAAACAAATAAGGGAAGAGCAAAGCGGACAATTCACGCCAAAGGGCCAAAACCGGTATCTCACTGTACAATGTACAAAGAATTGTCAGTGGATGAAAAGTACCCAGCAGCTCTACTAAAGTAATAATATGGACTATGGGGGTAGAAAAGAAGGGATTACAACAGAATTAACGGACATGAATTAATGGGTCATCTCCTACCTCCACTAGTCACTGATAATGTCTCTGTTTATCAACAAAGACCAAAACCATTTCTCCAAATTACAGACCCAAAAAAAACAATGATCCTTCCCACAATACTTTCTTTGGCTCTCACTGCAACCTTAAGCTCGCCTTTGCCTTCTCTGGCAATCCCTTCTCTCAACTCTCCTCCCTCTTTGCCCTCTCTCACTACCCCATTTGCCCAATCCAAGAATCTGCTCACCGGACTCGAAAATGGGTAATGTCAAAATTAATTTGGATTTTTCTTGATATTAAGTACTCAATTTTCCTACTTCCCAAATGGGTCTTGCTTCTTTTGCTCGGTCTTAGCTTTAGGTGCTCAGTTTCATCATGGTTTATCATAAAAAACGACAAGTAATGGGTTTTTTTTTTTTTTTTTGGGGGCAGGAAAATCAGACCTTGCCCATCAACAAATCCGGGTTGTATATCGACAAATCCGAAGTCATCCTCATTTGCATTCCCGTGGAGCATTCCTGAGAATTATTCAGACAATGCCATTCAGGTTTCTTCAATTTAGAAAAAAAAAAAAAAAAAAGCCCACTTCATAAAGCTATACACTTTGAGCTACAGTTTTTGTTTTTGTAATCATTTTCGAATTGCTTTTTTTTTTTTTTAAATTTATGTAACTTGCTTGTGTTTTGGTAAGTCAGAAATTGCAAGAAGCAATCTTGAAAACTCAGAGGAATGCAAAAATTCAAGTTGTGGAAGATACCCCTTATGGTTAGTAAGTAGAGGACTTTATTCATTAAATTATTGAGTAGCGGCACCATTATATTTTTTTCTTATTAAATGTGATGAGAATTATTTTAAATTTTAGAGAGAGAAATCAAAATTTTAAAATTATTAAAATTTAAGTGAGAGCACAACTCTACCACTGATTACTAGCACGCTCACCACTCGATCACGTCACAAACACACACAAATACATGCAAAACATAGAAATGATGCTGAGAAACAAAGATCAAAACAATCAAGAACATGATAACTTGAGAAGCTTAAAATCCTAAACATACATTAATGTCCCTGCAGGCCAATATTTGCAAGCTGAGGTAGATGGTGGGTTCAACAGAGATGTTCTTGAGTTTTTGGTGAAAGGAGATGTGGTTGCTTACAGGGCTGTGGCCAAAAAAGTCACCTATATATACCCATTCACCACTTCTTTAGGGGATTCAAAGGGACAAGAGGAACGACTCAAGAGAATCATGGACCAGTTGGGTTGGTATGCTCCAAGTTTTGACTCCATGGATTAGCATATTCTAATCACAATACATACATACATATATATATATGTTTGTGTACCTAATTCCATGGATTAGCATATTCTAATCACAATACATACATACATATATATATACATATATGTTTGTGTACCTAAGTTCTTGTGTAACAAGATTTTGACAAGCTTATCATCCTCTTTAACTCTATTGTTGAACAAAGGAGTACCATTTATTCGGTTATGTTAAGGAGTTTATCAAGTTAAAACATTTCTGCAATTACCTTTTCTTTTACTGCTTTTGAGATTGTAATTACTTTAGGCAATATAATATTGCTCAAAGTTAAATATTGCGTCAAAATGATTGATAACTAAACCTTCAAGATTTAGGTTAACCGTAAATTGGGCTTCTGGGAGCACTAACACGAGCAAAAATTGTTGAAAAGTATAGTATTTGAAAGAGAGTAAAGCGGCCCTCCAATGTTATAATGTAGCTGTTGTATGTTTAGTTCTTGTAGTCTTGTTTTCTTTTTTTTTGGGTTCGACTTTTTAAGAGGATTTCAGTCTTCTAGCTTTCTCTATAGAAAACAGTTGCCTCAAAAGTCCCCTCCCGAGAATTAGGACAAATTAATCATACACATATAGAATATTTAAAGCGACAAGTAATTACGATCTACATGATGGCTCTAACAAATGACTAAAGCTAAAGAACTATTCGTATTACTAAAGTACTCGAAGAATAAGATAACTAAATTGTATTATTAATAGTGTTTACTTAGAGTGCGTTTAGTAGATGAATTCAGAATTATGATTCTGAATCCTAGTTCAGAATCAGTGTTTGTTTACAGTGATTTTAAATCATAATTATGAATCATGATTCAGAATCAATATTTGATTTAGATTATTCGGAATCTGATGTGATGTTTTAAACTAGCTCAAATTATGATTCTAAAACCACCCCCTCTCTTGATTCAAGGTGATTCAAACCACTGATTCTGAATCATGGTTTCAAAATCATGATTTGAACCCAAAATCATGAATCATAGTTCTAGTTCCAGAATCATGATTAGAATCACCCTAATTTGAATCCTCGTACCAAACGACCCCTTAATATTTAGGGGATGTTTGGTTTGAGGATTCAAACCATGATTTGAATCATGGTTCATGGTTTGCTACAGTATTTTCTCTCATAAAAAATACACGTAAATCAAAAATAGTTCTAATCACATTATTCTAATCTATGAACCAAACGTCTCAAATTCATAACTCCCTAAAAGTAACCCAAAAAAAAAAAGTTGGGAAGGACAATGAAAAAGGGAAACAAGATTTAAGAGGTAGGGCTAAGCTTGGGTGTTGAATAACTTATTTTAAAAGAAATATATTAATAGAGACTTTCTCTGGTGTTCCTCATTTTTTAAAAATACAGGTGTTTCTTACTTATCAGTATTAAATTTGATAAAATGTCAAATCAGATTGAAAAAATAATTCATATCTGACGGTTAAGAAGCATAGAACACCGATGTTCCCAAAAAATAAAGAACACCAGAAAAATTTTCATTATTATATGGAACCTTCTCCGGTAGATTAAGTTTTTTGTCCGTTGAATCTGCATAAAATCATGCAAAAGTAAAAAAATATGCAGATTTAACGGTTAAAAAATTTGACCTACTAATATGCGAAGTGTACTAAAAAATCTCTCTTATTATATTGTGTCCAAAAGAAGGTGATACTTTAATGATCCCTCAGCACTTAGCATGGGGTGTCGAACTAAATTATTACTTTCACTTATTTTCCTCTATACTTGTTAAACTAATATTCTTTTTAATGACTAGTATACGATGTTAGATTAACTTAAGATATCATAAATCAAGAAAAGTTCATTTCATTACTTTGCAGCCCCACGTGAGAAATTAGGCTAAAGTGTTAGTTATAGGCTACAATTACAAATTTGTCCGCTCAATTGTCAAATTTGGATGCTTAGCTTATCTCAAGAAGTAACTTGTTATAAGCCTATGAAATAACCAATAAAGCGTTGTTGATGTTAGATTAACTTAAGATATCATAAATCAAGAAAAGTTCATTTCATTACTTTGCAGCCCCACGTGAGAAATTAGGCTAAAGTGTTAGTTATAGGCTACAATTACAAATTTGTCCGCTCAATTGTCAAATTTGGATGCTTAGCTTATCTCAAGAAGTAACTTGTTATAAGCCTATGAAATAACCAATAAAGCGTTGTTGTGTGTCTCCTCCTTTTTTTTTTTTTTTTTTTTTTTTTTTTTTTTTTTTTCTGATATTTGCTTTTGACATTTTAAAAGCTTATCAGACATGTTACTTATTAGTTGTAACTTGTATATATCATGGAAATTTGAAATGTCCTTTTCCCTTTCTGAAATAAACAAAATCAAAGGCAACAAAAATGAAAAAGTTAGATAAGATGTCAAATGCAATTTAGACCAATCATACAAATAGAAATGACATTTCAGCAAAAAATAAATAAAAAATAAAAAATACAAACAAATGTCATGAAAACATTATCGGTTTAAGAAATTGACCCAAGATTTTGGGCAGCAATGCATGAAAGGTGATCACTCACGGCACGTAAAAGCCTTCACCCTTTTGAGAGAGAGAGATGTGGACATGCGCTAAGCTTGGCAGAAAATAAATGACATTTCTCAATCTCTGTTTGATATTTTATTGGTTGGTTCAAGTGCCAAAATTTTCTCAAGACCGACCGTGTCTTACTAATCTTGCACACCTCTCACAATAATAATTAATCCTTATTTCTTAATTGTCAATTGACATGACAAATTCTTTGCTAAATAATACTTTTTTTTAATAATATTATGAATACCAACTTAAATATTAAATTTTGTGTACAAACTCATATTACGTGTGAGTTGTCGTTTTATATTAATAAGTGTTTAAAATATTATCATGTCATTTAATGATATGAGATTGCATCCATTAATAAAA
The DNA here is from genome assembly GCF_000414095.1 of Morus notabilis. Taxonomy (NCBI): domain Eukaryota; kingdom Viridiplantae; phylum Streptophyta; class Magnoliopsida; order Rosales; family Moraceae; genus Morus; species Morus notabilis. The sequence continues at coordinate 5,725 of NW_010356831.1, read as the reverse complement.
AAATAGTAATTCACACGCTACATTATTGGTGTATAAGAATTGAGATTTGAGTTAGTTTTCTTAGTATTACTTTTTTTTTTTTAAGTTGTTATATAACTATTGTTAAACTAACTGGTATTACCCATAAGACAGTATGAAAATGAATAAGATCTATAGTGAAAGGCCCATTATGAGTAATGAATCATGTTTTCAATTATCTTACAGTTTTTTTAACCTCAAAACTATTGCACTTCATAATCCCATTCATGTTTAATATTATGGAAAACGACAATTATAAGCACTTGAGAGTAGTCGGGACTAAAAAGGAAAAAACAAAAACAACTCTTTATAACATTAGTATAATCCATTGAGAAATATAACTAATCCAACAAATAAATCTTTAGTCCCTTGAAAAAAATAGGAGAATTATATGATTAAGTCTTGCAAAAATAAACTAAATTTAACCATTAATTTTAAATAAAAATTATTTATTACGTATATTTTTATTTTGATCAAATTTAACGGTTAAAAAATAATATCGACAAGAGACAGTACATGAACAATGCCACTTAAAAAAAAAAATTATTTTTAAAAGTGTATGAGTTTAAACTTTTATCTTAAATTATTCATAAATACACTTTTATCAATATAATTATTTAAATAAAAAAATTATAAATAAAAATTAAAAATTAAAAATTCTAACTCGTATATTTTTAAATATATTTGTTAGTATTACCCTAAAAAATAATATACCATCTAGCAATCAATAAAAAATCTTCTTTCCTTTGTTTTTGTTGATGTGATTATCACAATTCACACGTGTTTTATGGTTCTTTTCTTTTATTCCAATAGCCACATATTTTGGATCCCAATTAATGCATCGAACACCCACCAAACGTTCGTACCATTGCTTTGTCAATTTTTTTTGCCCTCTCTGTCTCCTTTCCGCCATTACATTTATAATTATAGGCAAGTTGCAAGTGCAACAATGGCTAAACAAACAAAGGGACTGCAATTTCCACTCGCAACTACCCTTTCAGAAATTTTCACAACTAAATCAGTGAATAACTCAGTTTATGAAGGACTTTTTCAGTTGGACCACAGACTTTGTCATCAAACCTTCAGCCGTTGGGAGCTTTTCCACCAGACGTTTTGCTCTTTTGGTCTGTAATCCCATTACATAAAAGCTTCTTTCTCTCTCTGTTTTTTTTTTTTTTCCCTTCTCACCCCAATATATTTTTCATAGATTTCAATGGGAAAAACGACATTTCTCCAACATCACAACTAATGGTGTCGGTCCACAAACCTAAGTGGGGTCACACACCTTTGTTTGAGTTGTGTAGGTATTTGGCAACATCATTTTCCTTCTGAAAGGGTAGCAAGATAAAAAAATCCAATTATTTGTTGTGGCAAGTAAGGACTCTTGGAAGGTCATAATTGATTTCAGAATTCTTTAGTAGAATATGAAAAAAAAAAAAAAAAAAAAAAAAAAAAAAAAACCCGCAGATTTTTTTTAAATTTTTTTTT
>NW_010356831.1:0-3545 GCF_000414095.1 Morus notabilis | reverse complement strand
TTTTTTTTTTTTTTTGGGGTTTTTTTTTTTTTTTTTTTTTTTTTTTTTTAAGGGGAAGGATAAAAGATCAGAAAGGGGATATGTTGAGAGATAAAAGTGATGCAGATTCTGGATCAGTTTGATCTGCTGTTCAATTAATAATGATGCTGGGAAGTAGAGATACTTTCAAATCATTAGCGAAGTGGATTTCTATGATTTGATACAAATTCTGATTGGAAAATTAGACATGCCCATTTGTCATTACTTTGACCACAACAACACAAACTGTAATTGGAAGATTAATGAAATAAGTTCAACCTGTGAATAACTCTGAAATTTGGTTTCAGCCAATATTTATTGTCCATATTGAAATGCAACATACAAGCTTATGATCATGGGACTACAGCTTTGCATGGATGGGTCTTTAGTCTTGCAATTTAAAAAAAGAAAGAGGTTTTTGTTTTTTTTTTTTTGCCCCTTAATATGTTATGCTGAATCCATGTTTCTAATTGTGGTCCAACCATAAGTTGTTTTGTGAACATAATAAAAAAAAAAATAACTTTCCTTTGTATAATATTGAGAATGAGTGGATATTCTCCTATGTAAAACAATTTATCATACTTGACTTTCTGTACACTGTGGTATGGTTTATTTTTTTCAGTTCAAGCAGTTTTTGAAGTTTCTTTATTTTCTTTTTCCAAAACTCCTATGATTTATAGTAGAAGAAACATAATATATCGAACAAGTTTTTTTGTCTACAGCTCTGCATTTGCATATATGTGGGAACAAATGGAGAGACCTTCTTCAACACGGCAACTTTGATCTCTTGTGTGCAGAACTTCCCCAAAAGCCGCGGTCCTATTGTGGGGATACTAAAAGGATTTGCCGGGCTGAGTGGTGCAATTTTGACTCAGGTTTATGCCATGATCAATGCCCCAAATGAAGCATCCTTAATTTTCATGATTGCAGTTGGTCCGTCGATGGTTGTCATTGCTCTGATGTTCATCGTTCGACCCGTGGGAGGTCACAAACAAGTCAGGCCATCCGATGGCTCCAGCTTCTTATTCACTTATTGTGTTTGTCTCATTTTGGCAGCTTATATGCTGGGAGTCTTAATACTTGAGGATTTGTTCAACTTAAGTCAAACTTTAATCACAATACTCTCCGTAATTCTAATCATTCTTGTACTGCTTCCAGTTATAGTCCCTATAACACTAGCTTTCTTCTTGGAACCGAAATCTTCGGCAGAGGAGAGACTACTAGCTGAGGCACAAAAACAAGAAACCGGTGTGTCTAGACAGGAATCGAGTGAGGCCATTTTCAGTGAAATCGAAGACGAGAAGACTCCTGAAGTGGATACACTTCCAGCTTCAGAGAGGCAAAAGAGGCTTGCTCACTTGCAGGCCAAACTGGTCCAAGCAGCAGCAGATGGAGCAGTGAGGGTCAAACCGCGGAAAGGCCCTCGTAGAGGAGAGAACTTCACCTTGACACAGGCATTAATAAAGGCAGATTTTTTGCTTATCTTTATATCCCTAATACTGGCTTCTGGATCTGGTGTGACAGTTATTGATAACCTTGGTCAGATTACTCAATCACTTGGGTACAAAAATTCAAGTATTTTTGTTTCCATGATCGCCATTTGGAACTTTCTTGGCCGTGTTGGTGGGGGCTACTTCTCCGAGATCATAATAAAGTTAGTTCTGATCCTTTTCTGCAGCTAATATCGGATTCGACTCGCAAGTCTCCTTTTCCGTGTCTCCCTAATAATATCATGTCATGTCAGTTAAATATTTTTTATTGACATGACCTTTTAGTTGACGTGATAAATATTATTGGAGAGAAATGAAAGAGGACAAAATTGAGGGGGACTGGGGAGTTGAATCCAATAGATTAATGTCACTCTCTTTTTTCTGGTTCTAATTGAAATGTTTTGTTGTTTTACCAGAGATTTTGCCTACCCAAGACCAGTGGGTCTTGCTATAGTCCAGGTCATCATGGCAATTGGGCTTCTCTACTATGCTTTGGGATGGCCAGGGCAAATTTATGTTGTCACTGTATTGATAGGACTTGGCTATGGCGCCCACTGGGCAATTGTGCCTGCTACGGCTTCAGAGCTTTTTGGCTTGAAGAGTTTCGGTTCCTTGTACAACTTCCTCACACTGGCAAGTCCTACTGGTTCTCTAATATTCTCAGAAGTCATTGCTAGTAACATATATGATCGTTACGCAGAGCAACAAGCTGCAGACCGGCGACAATATCCGACATCAGCGCTCACCAAGCCTCTTCTGGATGATGACTCGCTCACTTGTGTGGGTTCCATTTGCTATTCCCTCACTTGTGGAATCCTATCAGGGCTATGCATTATTGCAGCAGTTCTTAGTTTGATTGTCGTTCATCGGACAAAGAGGGTTTATGCCCAGCTGTATGGAAACTCTCACAGTTGAATTGCAAAAGTTTCGGAAAATGGAGATTACTTGCTGTACAAGCAAATAGATATAGGAGAATCCTTTTTATCCTTGTGACACAGATGAAAATCTGCTGAGGGTTGAAGAGGTGGACCAAATATTTTGCGGCATTGGTTAGCCAAGATAAACCGTTTGTTTCTACTTGTTACTCCTTTTTTCATTTGGCATTTTTGCGTTCCCAAAATTGGTTATTTATGTGAACTAGACTTTCTTTCACATATGCAGGTTGTTTCATTCAATTAGAGATCATGTCATAAACTTGTAAGTTTGTTTTATTTTTGCTTCATGGATAAGGCTTTTCCATTGTAATTCCATGAAAAAGGAAATTACTCCGACACTTTTATTATTTTGTTTTCGGTTTACTGAAATGTGAAGAAAAACACAGAAATTTGAAACACAGGAGACTTGTCTTCCTGTGTTTCAAAAGTAGTTTCTTTACAATTTGTAGGAACATCATGGTTTTAAATTTATTATTATTGTTATATTATTTTACCCGAAGTTGTGCTTAAAAATATTCTCCACTAGGATATTATTGTTACCAATAAAGTACATTAGATTCTGGAAAGAAAAATCCATGGCACTGCTAGAAAAGAAAGCTTTTGACTGATTGATCATCCAAGGCCTCTTTATGATGAAACTTGGTGCAAGACAAAACTTCATTAAAATGCAAAAAAAACAAAAAACAAAAAAAAAAACAAACAAACGGAGAAGAGTCCAAACTATCAAGGTAGATCCTACTTTAGACATCGCTTCTGATACGAAAAATATTTGACATGATGATCAGGATTAAGGATGCATCTCTCAAGTTTAACCTTCTGATATTTGCCTTCTCTTACAATTAACAAAAGAAGAACAAGTGAAAAACTCAAGAATGGCCAATACAAAGCTCAAGAAAATGGAATGCTTTCGTTTTCTATATGATAATCTCATCTATCTTTGAATATACACCATTCTGGTTACTCTAACCACAGTATTTTCTTACTGTGGTTAGAATTAACCAGAATGAATTATTCAAAGATAATCTGAAATGGATTTTGATTCCTCACTTTATGAAAATAACATGATTCCAATTTCAAATAGATATATATATATATATATATA
>NW_010356830.1:162983-191479 GCF_000414095.1 Morus notabilis | reverse complement strand
CAAGAGCAAGTGTAATTACATTGATCCCAAAGTAGAAAAGAATCAAGAAAAAGGGAAAAACAAATAGATAAAATGTCAAGCACGGAGGCCATAAAATGTTAAGGGAAAAGATAAAATAGTCATCACCAAGAGCATTGATAAGGTCATGTAAAATTACCATTGCTTCTCTTGCAGTAAGCCTGTCCTGATGATCATACCGAAGAAGCTTGTCAAGAAAATCAATCGCCTGCGTATCAACAACAAAATAATGAGTCCCTATATCCGTTTACAAGAGCTTCAAATCAAACAGTGTAACATGTAAAAGATGAATGTAAGGTAAATGACCTCTGGAGAAACTAGATGCTGATTATCTGCATTAATAAACTTAGACCAGGGCTTCCGGCTGTGCCTGCAAGAGAAAACAGAAGCATATGATAAGATTTTAAAGCGACACTTGTTTTAAACAATTTATTATCCAGGACTGCAATTCATATTTTTATGCTGCATAGATGGGGAAAAGTTTAAACCGTGGCTTTGACATAAAAGATATATGCAAGATGTATCAGATAAATATAGATATCAACTGCACATTCAAGAAGAAACATTTCAAAGTTACCTTCCAACAAGGGCATCAAGTTGTGGGTCAAGCTCTAGGTGATATTTGTTTAAATATGCATTTAACTCGTCAGTCCCAAGTACCTGGAAATGCATGTGAGCCGCTAAAGTTACAACGTTGCATATGGTCCGACGCATATCTAGCATGCATATACGTAAATGATAAATTTGGCAATAAAAGCCCTATACGTGTATTCCAACACCATACAAAACGGTAGACTGGTAGTAACCTAATTGTTTTCTCCTTAAACACATTATTAACACCCATTCAAAACATAACAGAAATCACTAATTTCTATAGTTACGTGAAATGTTCACAGAATATATTGGTCAAGTTCTTTTAAGCTAAAATAGTACTAGCATTACCTTGGCAATTTTGACAAGCTGATCGTGGTTGTCATGACCATAAAAGAATGGTTCCTTGCGAAATATCTGCGTACATTACAAGCAAAATGAGCAAAGCAAGCTTCTGATTAACCTCATTCAAACTACAAGGGATTGGCTCTTGTGTGTTGTGAGTATAAATTAGTGTTTGTAATCTCACCATTCCAGCAAACATGCAGCCGAGGCTCCACATATCCAGAGAATAGTCATAATCTTGCAAGTCAACTAAAAGCTCAGGACCCTTGAAATATCTGAAGAAAGAAAATTGATCTTACAATAAAGATAAATTGGCAAACTAAATAATCAAATAAAAAACGATTCAAACATGATAAATCACTCCATGTACCATTCCCGTGAATGATATTAATTTAAGGATTAATGTTCTGTGAAACATTACCTTGAAGCAACACGAACATTATACTCCTTTCCAGGATGGTAAAATTCTGCAAGACCCCAGTCTATCAGGCGAAGTTTTCGCAACTCGTGGTCTATCATAACATTGTGAGGTTTGACATCTCTGTGCATTATTCCTTGTGAATGACAGAAATCTAATGCCTGTAATACACAGATCATTTATTCCATTGAGGTGCATTGAGTTCAACACCTTTGAGGTGTACAAGCAACCCGTTTTGTTCACTTTTTCTTTCTTTTCTATAGTAAAGTATCTTTACTTGACAGATGCAAAAAAGAGGTTGTACAGAAACAAGTCTTACAGACAACAAAGCCATACACAAATAATAAGAATCCTTTTCCGAAAAAGAGAATTCTAACAATGAAAAATCATTTGGGCTCCATTGCAACAAAAGTATGTATGAAAGAAACACGGACAATTTAACTATACATGCAAATACGTTGATTTACATGACTCTATTACATGTAGCATATTGGCAACTTAAAAATACAGTTGCGGCTTGAGAGCATCGCTGAAGCAAACATTGCAATATATATGATACAAATGACATTATCAGAAATTCCAAAAAAGCCCTGATCAGTTTATAGCACCCAATGAGAAAAGAGCTGAACAGACATTTTTTATTTTTCTAAATCAAATGCATGAATTACCTTGAGAAGCTCGTATATGTAGTAGCGAATGTCATAATCAGTCAGTGTGGGGTACAAAACTTTGAAATCAGTACTGTTCACAAACTCAAATATCAAGCTAGGAGTTTTTGAGTGCTGATCTCTAACAATATCAAGAAGCTTTACTATATTTGGCCCCCCACAAAGGTTCTGGAGTATTTTTATCTCTCTCTTTATCTGCAAAAAGATCCATAGGTTACCTTTTTTTTTTCTTTTTTCAAAAATCAAAAAGCAAGCTGAATTCACCAATATCATTGAAATATGACATCAATACATAGATAATATAGAAAATTGGAAAATAAAGCTACAATCTTTACTACAATGAGATGGCGGAAGATGTTCTTACTCATATCTTGGCATCCGAATATTTGTTCAATCATCAATAGCACAAAACTAAGGGATTATCACAATACAATCATGAATTCTAATGAGCGGGATATTACAAGAATAATTTCCAAATAACCCACCACTTGATTATATGCTACTGTAACTTTTGGAAGGAGATTCAACACTTTACCTTCTTTTTCTTCACAGGCTTAAGGATCTTGATAATGCAACGCTCATTGCTATTCACATTTATCCCTTCAAAAACCTCACTGTATTTTCCCCTTCCTACTTTGCGAACAACCTCGTAATCATCTTGATCCCTGAAACAAACACAGAGGTAAAAGTTCTTTCATGATTTAACACACAAAATATAAAAGAAAGTTGAACAATACAAACAAAATCGGTAATCAATCAATAAAAAAAAATCGAACTTTCTCAGCTTTTAACACAAAAGTTCGATCTTTTTAGTGCATTCATCACAACATAAAGATACAGGAATTCTCAAGTCCTTCAAAATGTGATCAATGATCGGTTTCTTATAGGATACAAAGCAAGAGATCCAACTTAAAACTAGCAAACTAAACGTAAAAACACAGCCTCGTCTTCTTCACGATCTTGATTCAAAAGGATGAATCAGATATCAAATTAAACTAAGCTAACACAGTCCAAAAATTCTCAGAATCTGTATTTTCTTATCCAATCCAATCCAAAATTTGCTAATCTCTGAGCTAGGGTTCCAAAAAAAAAAAACGAACTTTACCCCCATTGAACGGTGAGGGACTCGTAGTCCCAGTACTCTTTTGGGCGGATGACATTGACGTCGGAGTAGACGCGAGCTTTGGACATGGCGGCGAGGCTCGTCGGAGGGGAGATCTCGGCGTCGGCGGTGGGATTGGACCGATGTGCTTGATTAGCGACAGAGGCGGTGGTTTTGAGGTTGTAACTATTGGTTGGATTTTGATCTTGGAGAGAACGGATGCGCACGTTAGGAGGGTGCGCAACCGGCGTACGCGAGGCAATGACGGTGCACACTAACAGGAAGCGGAGGACAGTTGCTGGGTTGTGCGCATCCTTCATGTGATGCACCACTACACCTCCCACTGCTAACTTGCGCCTTTTGTGCTTAAGTTACCCCGGAAAAAAAAATAAAATAAAAAATAAAAAAATTACAAACTGTCTATGGGGGTAACAATAAAATAAAAAATAAAAAAATTACAAACTGTCTATGGGGGTAACAATAAAATAAAAAATAAAAAAATTACAAACTGTCTATGGGGGTAACAATAAAATAAAAAATAAAAAATAAAAAAATTACAAACTGTCTATGGTAACAATAAAGTAAAAAATAAAAAAAATTACAAACTGTCTATATGTTTACTTACTAAGATTGAAGAATGGAAGTGAAGAACGAGAGTTAATCTTATATTTATTTGCTATTTTTTAGCTTGAAATGTGAATGAAATTGGTGGGTCCTACTCAAATTTAAAATTGAGGAATGAGATTGGCATTCTCATGCCCTCCCTTGGGATTGAGACTCACATTTCTAATATTAATATCAATTTACTATTATACCCTTATTTACTTATAAATACACAATTTAAAAAAATTCAAAAAATAATAAATGCAACATATATTTATTATTTTATTTGTCTAATATTATTTTTATATTTTAAATAGTTGTACAATTTATATTTATTATTTTAGTACCCAATTATTACATTAAATATTTTAATTATGATTAATTTTAATATAATAAGTACACAATATTTTTTTTAAATTGAAAATATCAAATTGATTTAAATGATATATTAATACTTTTACACTTTTTTATTCTGATTCTGTGTGTAAGTAAACGTATAAATGAGATTTGGAATGACTCCGATTCTAAATCATATCACTAAGTAAACAACTTATTTTGACTTCGATTCTTCACTCCGAATCCTACCAACTCCGAATCCTGTCTACTCTGATTCATGCTGATTCCGATTACGCATAGTAAACATGATATATGTTATCAGGAGTTAAATCTATGACGTGGCTAGGAATGATTGGTTAGGTGAAATGATTTTTCTTTCAGTCTTTCTTGTTGGGGATAGGCCGTTCCAAGTAGAAAGTTAATACAGAGTTATGGTACTTTTGGTACGTTTGCGTTGGCTTTTATAGAAGTTTCGGTTCTTCTTCAGTTAGGGGCTTCAATGGTTTGATTTGATTTTGGAAATTTTTGTGATAGGATATGAACAAAAAAAAAAAAAAAAGTGTTACGGGTGAATTTTGTCCTAAAGTATCAAATGTGTATTAATTCTATCAGTTTTGTATTTTTTTTTTTTCATTTTGATGGTACCCGTAAAAAGCGCCATTAAAATTCTATTTTCCTTTCATTAGGTCATATTTCTCAACTTCAATTACGATTCACAACTCGGTTGTTTATAACTGCAATTGCCAAAAATTCACACAAGAACTAAGGATGAAAGAAATTCGAAGGTGTTACAAGATATTGTCGGAAGCTAAAATCAAATTGAACAGTTATGTCACTAGGGAAAAAGAAGCTGATGTATTTCACGACACATTTTGCTTGTGTATTCCATATATGACATGATAGCATCAGCATTTCCACTCTCAATATTGTATTATGCTCCATTATCCTCGTATAATTTCAAAGCAATACCAAATGTTGTCTACCATGCAAGAATGCCTAATGTTAATGGAATACAATAAAAAGAAAGATGCTTGGAACACCACCGGTGCTAAACATCACCATAAATGGAAGGTGAGTTTCATACTACGAGACCCACATTCTCTTAAATAACACCACCGGTGTCCTATAGCATTCTTCCAATAAAAGCAATTAGCACTTTGACATACCTATAATAAACAAGCCTTGTTAAGAAAAGCAAAAATTGTACCAGATATCATTCTGGCGGATGCAAGTATACCCTATCTTGTCTATTTTAACCCACCTATTGAATTTGGATTCATATTTGTTTCATATTTCTTTACACAGCTTTGGGTTGGATTTGCTCAAAATCGAAAACCTCAAACATGAGGCGCCTCACATCCGGCTTCCCATAAATAGTGTATGAGAGCCCATGAAGGGCTTGTTGGACAGCAGTTGTGGCTGGATTCCGTAGTCTTCTATTGTGCTCATATTTATCTTGAACCTCTTCCGAGTAGATGATAAAGTTATGGAGACGCTTCTCCCTTAAATACCGACCGCAGAACTTGTTCATGACCAATCGGCGGTGCCTCTCCTGTATCCACTTTCCAGGAGCGTCCAAGTGCTTCATCAACAACCTTTCTGCCATTACAAGATCCTGATGATGACAATTTGACAAAATTTCAGTACTTGAAAGTTGAAGCTTTTGTCCTTAGAACGTAAAGAGCCGGTTTTCATTGATGAGGAAACGTTTTGATACCTGGATTTTTTGGCCAACATATTCTAATCGCTCGTAGCAAAACCGGGGATGCTCAAACTTGTGCTTTGATGGATGCAAGAAACACAACTGTGATGAAAAACAAAAAAAGAGTAAAATAGACATACATCCTTGATAAAAATTGTTAACAAGTGAAAATTTCTTCTAGAACTCCCATCTCTGGCGGGTTTAAGTCAATGGGATTAAGTTGGCATATGCTAATTCTTCTGGAGAAGTTTGCAAGGGTAAGAAAATGAAATGCTACTCAGATACCACGGTAATTAATATTGAGAATCGGATTCAACAGCCAACACAATAAACATAATATACTAGTTTAGCATTCCGCCTGATAATATTTTACATAACTTTCTTAGTTTCCCTGTACCTCAAAATTTAGTGAATAGTAAATGTATAAATAAGGAAAATGAAGAGATAAAAGGGAGGAAAATAGTCACCTGTAGACCAAGTCCAAGTTCAATGTTCCTGGCTTCTGTAATGTCTGGAATTCTATCTTTCATTGGTAAGGGATATCCCAGTGCTTTCATAACTAGCGGTCGGCCCTCATAATCCCATATATTTCCTCTGAATCTGTGCATACCTGGTGGAACACAAGCCCTGAAGAGCCTAGGGTGCGCAAAAAGAGCATCTTCAGGAGGCTGCAGAGGATAAAACATAGTGTTAGGAGAAATTAAAGTTTCCGACTACTGAATAAATAACTCTAAATTATGGCACGAAGAGGCTCGTCATTGCTGTTTTATATTCTAAACTGCTACATAAGAAATTAATAAATAAAAAATAAAAAAGTCACTGTTCTTTCACATTTCTAAAACTGCTGCAGATATTGGTCCATGAGCTTGTCAAGTATACAGAACTTGAACATTAACTCTAACTTCTGGCCCCGGAAAAAAAACCAACAGTATATTGAAAAGATACTGCACTTTTCTGGGGACTTTAAAACTCCAGAAACACGGATGATTATCTAAATCTAGGCATTAGTCATTGAAAATTATTTCGTACCCTCATACTTGGATATGGATGGATGAACATGATGATTGCATTAGATACTCTAAGTTTCCTAAGCAAGATCTCTGGAGCTATGTCTTGGGTATTCTTTATTGATGGATGAACACTGAAAACAAAAATGCAGAGGAAAAGTAAACTCACCTTGTAGGTAGCTACATCTTGCCAGCTAAGTTTGTTGCCGCCTTCAAATTCAACCGAAACACAATCAATATCTTCAAGCTGTCTCCTTAATTTTGGCTGGCAGTCCTCAGCTTCTGGGTCCATTCCAAACACTTCAAAAAGAACACGGTACACTTCCGGCATACCAAAACACAAGTATATTGCCGCAAACAAAGCCCAGAATACAGACCTGCCGAAAAAGACAAAACCTTTGAAGCTCAATGAGCTTTTTACTCAAACTAAACCAATATGCCACATGGACCTCACACAAACTTGGACTCTCCATCAGCATATGATATCATTTGTTACTGAAAGGCAACACCTAAGGAATAATTTAAGGTAAAAAAAAAGAAAGAGAAAAGACCCTATGCTAATATTTACCATTAAAATCGTTAACAAAGATAGCATTAACAAAGATGGAGATGACATCCCAATTCAGACCAAGGAAGGCACATTATCATATAGTTCTTCATCTTCACTCAAAACACATATACTTTTGCATATCATAATGCCTTATATTTTCTTCCTAAAGGAGAGAAAAACTAAGGATTAAAATCTTCTAAGACAAGAGGTGTAAACAAGTAATAGAAGGTATAGTATTCACGTTGAGCCTATTCTTAAGCCCAACATCGAGCTAGCACTTGAGTCTAGAAGCTTAAGCCTCACCAGCCATTTTACACACTGATCTAATATGCAAGTGAAAAATTTAGTATGCAATGATATCTGTTTCTTTCTATTGCAAAAAACTCACTCAAAAGAGTACTTTTCTTACTAGAGAACTATAATACTCAACTACGAGCCAACAATCGCTAATTTCACTTTCTCTCATTTGAGTTAAGAGCTTGAATTAAAAAGTGAATTCATGTGAGAGAATCTCGTAAATACTATAGCAAAAAATAAAATAAAATTAAATTTTTGTGAGAAAAATACTATCGTGAAAACTTGAGTTTGATTCTAACTAGTGAAACAAACGGGGCCTTAAAGGTTGTCATTTTGGCGAACTTCCCACAATATCTATGACAGAGACAAAACAAACACAATACCAATAAAACCAAGTTGAAGAAACGAAGAAAAAAAAAAAAAAAACCAATCAAACTTACTTAACAGGAGGCTCCCTATCCGTCCTCAACATCTTATCCATATTATCGTAAGGAAACACAATATTCTGCAAGCTGGCGGCTTTGATCCACTTGGGCAAATTCCTCTTCCCGATCAGCGCATACACCCTCTCCCTCATCGGCCCCGGCGACTCCCTCGGATACCTCTGCAGGAAAAACTCCGCGAACGCCAGCTCAAGAACGTACTGCCCCAGAAAGCTCAACCTCGAATGCCCCGACCGCACATGTCTCGCGTTCGTCCTTTCGCAAGAAGGATGCTGGAACGCCAAGTACAGAAGCGTGTCGAATTGCTTCGCCGGATTATCGTCCCCGAACCGATAGGAGGGCTCGAGCGGGTACCCGAGGGCCTGTTTGGCCTCGAGCAAGTATTCGTCGATCCAGGTTTGGTCGGCATTGTTGAGCCGCGAAGAGGGCAAGCAAGAGCTCAGCAATGGGAACGATTTGAGGGACAATTGGGGGCTGTTGAGGAATCTCTCCGCTAATCTCTTGTCGTCCAATGGAGGTCTGAGCACGAACCGCTTCGGCGGGACCTTCTTCTTCGGAGAAGTCGCCTTCTTGCGCTCGGCGAGCTCTTTGAGGAGTCGCTGGGGAGAGTTCCGAGGGAGGTCTTGTTGTGGATCGACGGCGACGGCGAAAATTCGGAGGTTTCGCGATGTTGGGGTTTTCGGGTTCAAGGTTTTGAGAGAAATCCGGATTGGGAAGGTTGAGAAGGAGGACGAGAAGGAGTAATTTGAGGGGTTCGGGAGGTTCGTGAAGGAAGAAGAGAGTTCCATTTTTGGAGCTTCAATGGCGAAGCAAGATGAAGAACTGGTTTTGGGTTTTGGTGGATTCTAGAAGGAAGTGGGGTTTTAGGGGTGGGATTGATCCGCCATAGATGGAGGGTTTAGTGAGACTGGTTCGGTTCTTGTGCGGGTTTTGGAGGTTGGATAAGGTGGAAAGAGCGCCACCAGTGAACTCTCTTTGATATTTTTTCTTGCTGGTGTGTGTCGTTTTTGGCCACTTCGTACTATGAAACGGTGTCGTGTCCTCTTATTATTGTAACTTTTTCATATTTTCCTTCTCTCAGGACAGGATACTTTCATAGCGTCGAGAGAAGAATTATCCACATTTGTCACCGGAAAATGGTAATATGGACGTTTATTTGATGAATTTATAATTATGATTTAAAATTATTTTTAATTTATGTATATTTTTTATAAAAAAAATATTATAACGAATTATAAATTATAATTTAAATTATAGTACGAATTCTTACTCTAAATGCACTCATAATTTGTAAAATTAAACGTTGAAATTTACCATTCGTGAATTTTAATGTTAAAATTAAACGATAGACTTGTGAATTAGTATTGATGCCGTGAATTAGACTCTTGGCATTTAACATTTAGAAAATGCTAAAATTTATCAAATTTTCTTAGTTAAAGATAAATTATCATGTAAACTATATAAAATATTTATATAATTTTCAATCTTCCCTTCTTTTCCTTCTCTTCTTTCTCTATTTCTTTAAACATCTTGGTCTGACATCAATATTGTTGATGTGTTGTTGAAAATACACCAAAAAGAAGAAATGATTGTTGAAAAGATGAGAAGTCAATAAAACATAAAATAATTAAAAAATGCACATCTGTATTTACCCAAAGTCAACTCCATTTTGTTCCCTTTATATGAATGAAGTGTTAAGATTTAAGAGGAGGACTGCAGCTAGGATATCATATTCAAACTTCAATGTTTGGTAGGGGTGGAAAGTAAAAAGAAGGAAAAAGACGGAGAGATTTTAAGAGAGGAAGAATTAAGTGAGAGAAAAACTAGAAAGAAAAATAGAATAAATATGATCCTATCATATCTATCTGTCCATAAATAAAAGATTTTAGAAGAAAAAAGTTATCATACTCGCAATAATTTAAGTTTCTAAATTCCCTTCCAGTCAGCAATTATCTATATAAGATTATTTAATGGGTTCCACTTAAATCATGTGTCCACTTATGAATCCTAAAGTTTCCTTACGATCGATCTGCCCATCATCACACTTATAATTAGATAAATTTACTTTTTTACCTCAATTAATATTATAAATTAATAAGTATTCGCTTTCCTTATTTCACACTAAATAATAACAGCACCTATGTTTTCCATTTGGTTGAGTTGCTCATCAACTGTGTGGATTGTCTCCCATCGATCTCTAAATCTGTGTGGGTTTAGTTATTTTCTGTTGGATATTAGTCTGTGCGGAGTACTTGGTGGCCTCTATGCTACATATTATGTGCTCTCAATCGATTGGATGTCTCCATTAATTGTACAGATATTGTCAAAATGAGCCTTACATGTGCTCTATTATCGGTGTGCCGAGGAATGTTCCCATCATCGGGTCTTGGTACAAGTCTTTCTCCTTGAGCTTCACCAGATTTTATTGATAGAGCCATTTGAGGTTGAGGGTATTATCTCATGTAATTGGGGGCCATTTAACTGATGCAATCACTTTAATGAAATACCTTTTTTGTTCAAAAAAAAAAAAGAAACCATTTTCCTTTCTGCCATTGTTATGTTCTATCCCTTATTTTTTGCTACCTTATTTTCTATCCCTCCTATTAAACATAGTTTAAGCACCAAGAATATTATTGTATTGGAGATCAATGTTTCTTTTCAAAATTAGAACTGTAAGTTTATGTCGGACTAAAATGGCAGTCCAAAGCTTGATATTGTTGGCCCGAGCCCGGCCCGTTTAAGTGTTTGGGCCGACCCAACCCATCCCACTTAAGTGTTTGGGTCGACCCAACCCAGTCTTAATTCTCAAGCTGGGCCTAAGTTTCAAACCCGAAACCTTATTCGGGAACACATCTTTTTTAAATTTTTTCTTAAAAAAAAGTACATTGTAAATTGATAGCGAAGTGATAGCGAAATGGCACCGCTAGATCGCATAGCAAGTAAAAAAGTCATAACAGTTCAGAGGTAGTAAGGGCGAGTGCCTTGTACTCTGCTTCGGCACTAGACTTGGAAAGAGTCAGTTACTTTTTTGAAACCCAAGTCAGTAGATTTTTCTGAGAAATACGCAGAAGCCAGTAGTGGACTGTCTGCTATCGGGGCAGCCAACCCAGTCGGCATCGGAGAATGCAAAGAAGGTGGTTAACGGTCCCGGAGTGATGGTTAGGCCAAGGCCAAGAGAACCCTTCAGATACCATAAGATGCTACAGCCTGGAGATGTACGGTGGTGAGAGCGTGCATGAACTGACAAACTTGATTGACGGCATAGCAAATGTCAGGTTTGGGTCAGGAAGTCACTCGTCGCCACATTATCCGTCTTGCCCAAAGAGGGTGCCCCGCCTCTACGTTCTCAAGTAGTGCACTATTGCTGTCATCTCCTTCTCTTGGACCACGCCTTTCGGTCTCATTGAGCTTTCGGCTCTCATATGCTACTGGGTTACCTTTTTATACTAGCACACCGCCTATGGCATAGTCTGACGCATCCATGTGTACTTCAAATGGCTTAGTGTGATTTGGCAACTGCAATATAGGGTCATCTATCACTGTCTTCTTTAGGTCCTAAAAAGCTCTTTGACACTCTTCCGTTCAGTACAGTGCCATGATCTGTCCGTACGTCCTTCTTTAGGATATTTTTGAGTTGAGCAGCCCTCTTCGAGTAACTTACGATGAATCTTCGGTAATAGTTCACGAGCCTTAAAAATGATCTTAGCTCACTCACCTTGGTAGGTGCTTGCCACTCCTCGATGGTTCTGATGCCCATCCAATGCCCTACGAATAGGATCTCGGTCTGTCCAAAGGAGCATTTCTCTTTCTTTACATAGAGGTGATTCTTCCTTAATACCTTAACTTAAAAAGGGTCTAGAGATGGCTAACGTGGTCGTTTAACGGATAGCTATAGCCCACGATCAAAGTATACGACCAGTCGTCTAAGTACGGGTGGAATAGCTCATTGTGGAGGGTGCATAACGTGGCAGGGGCATGGGTGAGTCCAAAATGCATAACCAAATCCACCCTTCATTAGTAAGGTTGCTTGCTTGTCACACAGGTAGTCTTTGGCTCGTCTCCTTCCGCGATACGCACTTGGTAGTAGCCCAACCGTAGATCCAACTTTGAGAAGTATCTCACGCTTATTGTAAAAAAAGTACATTAAATCAAACCAGCCAGACGCGAAATTCTCATTTGGGTTCAGGGCGGGTCGCTTGAACTTTCACCTCTAATTCAAACGTTGAATTTGACGTTGTATTTGAAATTCTCTTACTTATAACCCATTTGTGGATTGGTATTTCAAAGGCCGGCTTGAACGTTCCACTACTTTGGACCATCTACCTGGTCTGGTTGTTGATGGTTGTCATCCTCAGACAACCAACCCCGGTATCTTACCGATCGATTAAGAATTTTTCATGTCTACTTTTGTGCCTGGAATCTGCGGAATCATGCATTGAATGTTTTGCTCTCTCCATTTTTAGTTTTTACCATCTTCACAAAACCAGTTTGTATAGCTTTAACTTTTTTATTTAGGCATTGTCCTTTTTACAAATTTAAATCACAGTTTAAATTTATTTTTTACAATATTTTTTTTTATAAAAATTTAAATTTTTTATTATAATATTTTTTTTCACATAAAATACTTTGAGCTGTGAAAACTACACACCCTTAGATTTTTAAGAAGATCACGTGACAAAGACATATGAACCTCTCTGATAAGATCACACAATGCCAAATTGTATAATCTGCACAGTACTACTATAACTGTTTCTTTTTTTCCTTTTTTTTTTTCACTTCTTCAATGTCATAGAGTCAAGTGAGAAAATTAACTTGAGAGACATGCCTGAGGTGACAAGTCACATATGCCAGTTTAAATTGTTAGGTAGATTAGCAGAAGTTATAAAGGCGTAGCAGAAAAATGTGCAGTTGTGAAAATTATTGTTCGACTGCCGTCCTTCTGATTTTACGTCACTTGATCTTGTTCCTCTGATCACATCTATTTCTCCAATATATATGCCGTATTCTCCTGTCTCTATCTCAATTCTCAAAGCCCACCTCACGTTAAGAATCTTCTTCAATAGAAAATCACCATTTTCTCTGTGTGTGTGTGTGTATATATATATTATACAACTTAGGTTATATACTAGAGAATTCACTGATAAGTATGAGTAAATAATAAGACACTGATATGAACTATCAGATGTTCATTATTTTCGTTAAATTGTTATATTTTTCTTGATACAATATAATTATGATATAATCCAATATCTTTCTTCCACATAATTCTCATATATATGCTTTGCCTTTATAGAGCCAGCATTATTATGCAGTAGACCGGATGACAGAATCACGGAAATCCATCTAATCAGAACGCCAAAGGGCACTAAGTTCTTTTTTTTTGTTTTTGTTTTGTTTTGTTTTTTGTTTTTTGTTTTTTATTTCCTTTTCCGAAGGTTCTTTTCAATCGGTCCAGTTGTAATATTCTCATGATATGCTCTTGTTTTTGGAATACTTGTACGCTGCATCAAGAAGTGTATATAAGCCTAAAGGGGGAGATATATATATATATATATATATATATTTTGTGAGAATCTTTCCTGTGGAAGATCAGGAAAGGCCATCAGTTAAAATGTACACTGTTTCTTTTTCATATTGTGGTCATTTTCTGGATAAGCTGGAGAGGTATTTGCAGATTTTCGTACGTCTTTATCCATCCTTCTTATGTTTTCATCATGTGTGTGACTACATATACATATATATATACACACACACACACACATCTTTTTACAGTGTCATAAAACAACTTGGAATAGTGTTTGTATTTGTGTGGAACCGAAAGAATTGAAGAGTTGTTTTGACGCCCATTTGGAAGTGGAAGTTCAATTCCAAGAAAACTCAGCAAATTATTGGAGAAACTTCAAAAAGTAAAACATAAATTCACAACTTTTAGGGCTATTTATTTTATATACTCAAATTCAAATAATTAATTATGTTACAGTATTTTTCTCTCACAATAAATTTAAATTTTAAACGTCAGAATAAAAAATTATAATTTGAGTATACTTTCTAAAAGGACTTTTATTGATTGCAAAAAGGGCAGGCAACATAAGAGGTATGAATATTTGGTAAGATTATCAAACATAAAAAAACATGTTCAAAAAGAGTAGAATATATATGGGGCCAACATTACAAGACTAACGTGGTGCATTATTTGGACTTAGAATTCAACGAAACCATTAATGTGGAGAAATCATTTCGGGGACTGTGATCAATTCTAGGAGTTGTAGTTTTCTGTCCACTGTTCGATCAAACAATTTCTAAAGGGGCCCTTAAGGTTGCATGATTTGAAGCTACTTCATAGAGTAAGGCCCTTTGATGTATGCAAGAGAAATTGTTTTCATTTATTAGAATCTGAACACCCTTTTTTCTTGCCGTGTATCCTATTCATCGCCGATTCAGCTTCTCTTAACGAACCCCATTTTGGTTCTTGTAAAAGGTGGCTCATGATGGGACATAGATATCTGATATATCCTCCCCAACATAAATGCTTCTGTAAAAAATTTAACCACTACCAATATCACAAGATGCTTAGAGAAATACAAGTTCAACTAGGTATAGATCACTTGTTGACGGGCCCTACAAAGATAGATTGCATTATTTGTTAAGGACAATGAATTTTACTTCTTTTTTCACTAGATGAGCTGTTTCCTCAATGGCACGGTACGTAGAGCCTTGCATTACCATAGAGTTTTCATCTTGATCGAGAGTTCATTTTCGAGACAGATTTTCTGCAATCATGATCTGTGTTATAGGAATTGGATTATAGAAGGGTTTACAGTTTCATTTTAAAATGTTAATATTATTAAGTGGAGTGACCTAATATCTTTATAAATTTATCATTATTTTTGTGTTTAAATTACATGACTTTCTCCGTTTATTCTTTAACTTCTACTCTCACAATTAGGTTTCTTATCAATCTCTCCAATCCGGCCCATCAATCTTTGTATGATTTCTTCTGAGATCATCTTGTACATGAACATGGCTAAATTTTGAAACCGGCTTTGATAACACTCGTCAGAATTTGAGATTCCATCTTGAAAGATCAAACTCTTAGGAGTAGCACAAATTTTTTTTTCCTTTTTTTTTAACTCATTGTCCATTTCATGTGTACTTGTGTAGCTAACAAGAGACTTTGGATTTGCACACTTACAACATATTCATTCAGTTTCAAAACTCTGTCATATACATTTACATTTTTAAGATTTTGTGAACTTAATATTACGTGGCATGATCATCCAATTGGACAAGCGAACAGGACACCAAAACTTGACGGATGATTTGGTTCCATATGGAAAATACTATGGATGATGAAACGCGAAAGAGGAAACACTGAAAAGTGGTTTTAATTAAAACAAACAAAACTTCCAAGGGGGTTAAGTTGAAATCTACCCGTGATACATGGGCGCAAAACAATGTCGTTAATCGGTGGATTTTTCTGTCTAATGTCCAATCAATATCTACAAGGGACCCTTAATTTCACTGATGATCAGATTTTTCCTAGAAGAAACCTTTGAATGTGTGTAAGAGTTGTTATTTTCACTTGTGAACATCTTTTTGTTACAAGGTAAGTTCTGTCACATTCATTGTGGTTCCACCTGCATAACATTATCTAAAATCATCCCAAAAATTATTCATGTTTGTCCCAATAAAAGGTTGGTCATACTGGCCCATTTCCCATTACGGTCTTCATATTCCTTATCAACAGTGAAGTAAGCATATTTTCCTGTTTGCTTTCTAGCTTAAAGGGCAAATTTGAAAATTCTGAATCACTCCAATGGCAAAAATTGCAAAATGTTGAGAACACCTCATGTCTAGACAGCGATTTACTGAACTTAATATTTCATGTCAATCCTTACCCTTGTCTGTATTAGTCTGTTATTGTCTGAACTGATAAGAATCAGAATGTTTATATATTGAAAAGAAAGAAAGAAAGAAAGAAAAAAAAAAGAATAAAAAGGAGTTATGAAAAATGACTTTATGGAATATGTGGTCATGGTTTTTTTAAAGACTACAGAGTGCTTACTTCCCTTTTCTTTTTGGAAGAGGTTATGACCCTGGTGCATCATCCTACCAACAGCATTTTTCATAATCTTCAAAAGCGAGCTGCCAGCTTTTTAATATTCTTTCCTGGAGATTTCTCGAGGGAGTATGATAAAGACATAATTTTTAATCGTTGGTGTTGGGATTTTTGATTGGCATTATTTTGCAAATTGATTTGGAGCTTTGATTTGATTCTTGGAGATTGATATGCTGCACGTTTTACATGTAGAAAGAATCGGTTTTGATTGAAATTTGTTTCTCTTATCCCGTTTTCTATTTTGATGAGTCAATTATGATTATTTTGGTAGCTTTAATGATTGATGAAATATGTTTAGGAAACTTGATTTGCAGCGAACATTGAAGGAAACTATTTCATTGGATTGATTTGATTGAAGTTAACTTTTTATATGTTTTTGAAAAGTTGAATTTTAATGAGTTGGTTGATTTACAAAGGAGATTTTACTTGACTGTACAAAAAATTTCAGGTTCATAAAATATTTTGCAAGGATCATACTGCATTTATATGAGAAAATTTTAAGAATCAAGTAAGTTGACTTTCGGAGCAGTTTGACAGCTCTGTTGCAGTAATTGTTACAACAGAATCTGTAAAAAACTGATTGCAGCGGATTTGATTGGAAGATTTCATCTTAAGATGAATTGGCTATATGTTTAGAGTCTCACAATAATCTCAATAGGCCTTTAGAGCCTCAGAATTACAGAGAGTCAAATTATTTTATGAGTGTTTATTTTTTTACTATTTCACATGTTGTTTATATTTATTACAACAAATTTAACAACAAACTTAATAAAGAGGCTTAAACCGGTACCAATAGTCAGATCATTACAAAATCATGCCACATTAAGAAAAATTTACGACAATTTGAAAAAACTTGATAAATACATTAAAACTATATCATGTCGACATAGTATTTCTTTTTTAATAATCTACCACAGAATTCTCCGACATTGTTGCTTCCCCCACTAAAATTCAGGTTGCTATCAACCTTAACATCAACAAAGAGGGAAAAAAAAAACTTTCAGATTGTTAGAAGGGCATTTCTCTATCCTGCATCATTTGACAATTCAGTTGTAATCTCTTATGGGTGAGGCTTTTCTTTTTCTAACTGTCATTTTTCTCTCGAGGAGAAAATTGGGAAGATGGGCACATTTGTGGAGGGGATTGTGTCTCACGTGAGAAAGTTGTGCCATTAGCCGCCAATCAAAACTTACCAATCTCATCCTCTCAACAAAATTTCTCCAATCCAATACCACCACACACTAAATGCACCATCACAATCATCTATTCCTTTTATTACCCCTAAAGAATCCAATAATACCACCATATGCCACTCATTTCCCCTCTCCAAACTACCCCACATGAGGGGGGGAAAAGGATACCATTTGGATAATTTCAGTTTTGTGAAGGAAAAAAAAAAGAAAAAAAAAAAGAAAGAAAACTGAAAGCTTGATGAAATTTCAGTTTCTAGCTCGTTATTATTGCATAATGGTTTTAGTTTTAGCTTAGTTTGTCACTGAAAACTTGAAAAAGAGGTCAAAAGAAACAAAAGAGTACCCTGCATTACTACACATATAATTGCATCTCAAGCTTTCTTTTCTTCTATGCTTCACTAGCACTATATATAATGGAGAAATGATCATGACTAAGGATTCCTCAGTCACTACCATGGTAGATCTTGATCAGGAACAAACAGCACCAATTGCTGTCACTATGAACTCTAAAAAGAAAGAGCTTCTTTCCACTGCTTTGAAGAGAACAAGTGAATGGTCAGTTTTTTCTTTTTTCGTTTTTGTTCTAACTTATCTATTTCATTTTCCAAGTTGGTTCTTTTGTTTGCTCTTCATTAAGATGTATTTGAAATTTTTGCAGGATTTTTTCTCAGGAGATTCCTAGTGATGTTACTATCGATGTAGGAGGCGTTTCCTTCTCATTACATAAGGTATCTTGTACCTCAGTTTCAAGACTTGCATAATTTAGTTTTGAGCAAAAACTATATTTTGTTATCAATAGATAGAAAGAGAATCTCCCGATAGGCTAAAGTTATTCATTTGACACAAAGTCAGAGATTCAATACAAACTAACACTTTTAGTATCATTTATTCCCTGCTTTATTTGCAGTTCCCACTAGTTTCAAAGTGTGGATACATAAGAAAACTGGTGTCAGAATCCAATGATTCTGATCTCTCCATCATTGAGCTCGCCGACATCCCTGGCGGGGCAGAAGCGTTTGAGCTTGCTGCCAAGTTCTGCTACGGGATAAACTTCGAGATAAGCACGGAAAACATAGCCATGCTGAGGTGCGCAGCGGAGTACCTTGAGATGACCGAGGACTATGCGGTGGGAAACTTGGTGGGAAGAACTGATGCTTATTTGAATGAAGTGGCTTTGAAAAGCCTTGCAAGTGCAGCCTCAATTCTACACATATCAGAGAACTTTCTCCCAATAGCAGAGAAGGTGAAATTGGTGAGCAAATGTATAGATGCAATTGCATATATAGCCTGCAAAGAGAGCCAATTCTGTATGTCAGGTAGGAGTGAGAGTGGAAGTGAGGGTGTGATTCCCTCAGCAGTTTCTGAGCCAAAACCAATTGTGGATTGGTGGGCTGAAGACTTGACTGTCCTTAGAATTGACATGTTTCATAGAGTTCTTGTTGCAATGATGGCAAGAGGGTTTAAGCAATATGCTCTTGGGCCAATCCTCATGCTCTATGCACAAAAATCTCTCAGAGGTTTGGTGAGATCCTCATTCTAAAACAACTATTATGCTGTTTGAGTTTAGATCCGTCGTCCCATTTTCCTGTCTCATTGGCTATTCCTTAATACTATTTTGAATCTGATAGCTCATTTAATTGCTTGAGCAGTTTTAGCATTTAGTATTTATTATGTGATCAAATTCTTAAATTTAGATGATATGGCAAATAATATTAGAGGGACAACCAATGAGACAGAAAATCTTAGGGCAGTAAATCTGGACTCAATGTTGTCTTCATTATTTCAATAGAATTGTTATGAAATCAATTCAAGTACAATCCTTTTGTGGCGCAGGAGATATTTGGGAAGGGAAGGAAGAAAATCGAGCCGCGACAAGAGCACGAAAAAAGGGTTGTGCTAGAAACCATTGTGAGCCTTCTACCAAGGGAGAAAAACGCCATGTCAGTTAGCTTCCTGTCTATGCTTCTCCGAGCAGCGATATATCTTGAGACGACGGTCGCTTGCCGCTTGGATTTGGAGAAGAGAATGGGAATGCAGTTGGGGCAGACCGTTCTGGATGATCTTTTGATTCCTTCATACTCATTCACTGGTGACACATTGTTTGATGTGGACACTGTTCAGAGGATCATGATGAACTTCCTTGATTTCGAAATCGGGGGTAATCGGATGGTGTTTAGTGGAGATGATGAGTATGTGTCTCCTCCACCAAGTGAACTTGAGCGAGTTGGGAAATTGATGGAGAACTACATAGCTGAAATAGCTTCTGATAGAAACTTATCTGTTTCCAAATTCATTGGTCTCGCTGAACTTATTCCAGAACAATCAAGGGTAACTGAAGATGGAATGTATAGAGCCATTGATATCTACCTAAAGGTGCGCATTCTTTTCAGCTTCTTTTGCTTTATTTCTACAACATATTGCTTATCATAAATTCATCATGTTCTATGCATAGAAGTAATAATCAAGCCCTCCATTAAAATTGATATTTTATCCGCTATAATCTACTTGAGCCTTTTCAATCATCACTCTTCGGACCTCTGCAGTTTCTTTTTTTAGTTGACATTTTAAACATCTTTAAACCAGAGCAGAAAATTGGTTTATATTAGAACTTATATATATATATATATATATATATAGACACACACACACATATATGGATGACCAATTAAACTGTCATTGTGGTTAAAAGAGGAAAAAAAAAAGAGGCTATTACCAAAATTGACACACTGTAATCTAATTGTGTAGTTTTCTACTTTTCTGGTTGTGAAAAAATAACTATAGTGAGTGACCACACTTTTGAACCTCTTAAAGCAATTATTTTCTCGTTTTCACATTTACATTTTGAACAGCTTTTAAGTAGACCAAACTGGCAATCAATATCTGCATATGAGCAAACACCAAAAAGCATTTAGACATTAATAAAGATTGACGGTTTTTTCACCGAATTAGCACAAAACAGTACTCAACCAACCAAACCAACATCTCATTTTTCCCCCAAATTTCAATGTTCACTTTTATTTTTCCCTTTTGAATTATAAAATCAACAGGCTCACCCTGTTCTAAGCGACATGGAGAGGAAGAAAGTGTGCAGCCTAATGGACTGCCAGAAGCTGTCCCGCGAGGCCTGCGCACACGCCGCGCAAAACGACCGGCTCCCTGTCCAGACGGTCGTCCAAGTCCTCTACTACGAGCAGCAGCGCCTCCGGGACGTCATGAACGGCTCCCTCGTTGGCGGCGAATCCCCCGCATCCGCTCTCCCTTCCAAGCTCAACTTATACTCCACAGACATCCACCCGGTCTCCGACGAGCTCTCCGGCCTGCGAAGAGAGAACGAGGACTTGAAGATCGAGCTCGTGAAGATGAAGATGAAGATGAAAGAGATCGAAAGATCGACGGCCGTTAAGTCGGCCGTGAATAGTCCTCAGAGTGTGATCATGTCCTCTGCTGATAAGCCTCCTCGGCCAAGAAAATCCTTCATGAACTCAGTCTCAAAGAGGCTGGGAAGGCTTTATCCTTTTGTGCGTTCTGATGGAGTTACACCTTCATACAAAGGAAGAACAAAACCAAGCAAGGATCGACGGCATTCCATTTCATAGGAGCATTTGGTAAGAGATCAAGTCTTGTTGAATGGTTAGTGGCTTTTACTAGCTATACATATATAAGTCTGTATTTATTTCTTTTTTATCTTTTTCTTCATCTTCTTCTTTATCATGTTTTGATTCTGTATGAAAGATTGGTGTACATAATATCGTCACTTGTGTTTTTGAGTAAGATGAGTAATTTAATGGTTGGAAAATTATTGTAAAGAAAGTGGAATGGAATCTTGTGTGTGCTAATTGTTTTTGGACTTGACTTTTATTCTAGACCAAAAAAAAAAAAAAAATTCTGCTACCGTTTTATCACCATTGCATGCATGTTACTAGTGTCATATATGAGACTCAATAATGTACATGAATTAACACACTGACTTAGTGAGAAAACAGAATCCAATGCTTGGAATCACTTGTAAGTTGGCGTTATTAGTACATTATATGCACGCTTCACTGAAGGCATTTCCAATGATTGGTCCAACTCTGAAAGTAAAGAATTTGGTCAAAATCTCATCAAAATAAAAGAAAAAAATATATATACAAAATGACACAACGCACCACAGATTTTACGCTCAAAATAAAACCCTATTGAGTTTAGATTTTTAATATTCTATCATAGAATTCTCATTCAAATAAAACCAATATTTGAGTTCAAATTAGGAGAATTTGTTTAGGTATGATATGAAAAAATATCCTACCAGTATGACACACTGTGGTATCTGTGGAAAGTTTAGTGTGAAAAGAATTAAACAACTGAAATACTATTTGTGTTAGTAATGTAGATGGGTTGAAGGATCAAGAAAAATGTGATGACAGAACATGTACCCCAAGTTGATACAAAGCAATGAGGTTTTATTTATTTATTTATTTATTTTGTAGCTGTGTTGTGGGGTCTCTATCTAAATAATTGAATCCTTGAAGATAAAGAGCTTTTTTAAAAGTAAGACTTGCTCAAGGGACAGGCTAGCAACTAGAGCATGTTGATGTCGGGGCAAAATCATCATGGAACCTAAAAGATTGTTCCTTAAATTATGTGACTCTTTCAAAGCATATCTTTTTTTTTTTCTTTTAAAGAAAAACTTTCTGAATTTTGTAAGGCATGATTATTGTCTTTGGATAACCCTCTGTTCAAAACCATTAATTTGAGGCCTCCTTAATTTGAAATGGTAATCTTGTTCTAATAGCTATGGGCATGTTTAGTTTATTGATTTGAGTTTTTAATTCGAATTGAGATGTGATTTTATGTGAGAACTTTTTACTGTAGTAAAAAAGTTAGATGTGACTGTTTCTGAGAGTTTTTACCGTAATAAAACTCGAATTTTAAACTCAAATCGGTGAAATGAATGGTGCATATATCTCTTTGGTCTGGAGAGATATAATTATTTCATTGATTGTATTAAGTCCAAAATACAATATATGAAATCACGTAGAGGGAATAGAAACAAATCAATAAAGCCCTTCAATTTAATGGATGGTCCATATGACAGGTAAACTTTTTCTTGCTGAATAACGTTTATAATATCACAGAAAAATCCCTAAATAAATAGACTTTTGTTGGGATTTTTTTCGTCACGTAAAGGTAAAGTATTAGTACTGTTGAGTCTTTCACCTGACAAAATGGCCCAAAACATAAATATTGCAGTGTAATCAAACCAAACTACAGTGCTTAATATCCACTTCCTTTTGATTTGAACATATTTTTTCAAATTAGTAACAAGATCATCAATTTCATGAGCTCTTTCCAAAAACTTGGGCAAATGCATGAACAATATTACTGTTTCGAAAACGTCAATTTTAAAATTAAAAAAAAAAAGGGGTCACGTTTTATATTAGATTGGGAGTTTGCAAATTGCAATGGCAACCCAAGGAGAGACAAGTACATGACGACTAAAATCTTTACATACAAGCTCACTTCCATCAACCTATTACATTAGAAACTACTTAATCAGAAAAATTCACATCTCACCCAAACATCAATCAAGATCATCATCAGAAGAATTAGCCAATAGGAAATGATCTCCAACCAAGTCTAAAAACTCTTATAATAGACTCAACTCAAAAATTTAAAAAAAAAAAAAAAAAAAAAAAAAAAAGAACACATCTCAAGTCATGTTCAAGCTCAAAACTTGGAAAAGCCAAGGAGGGTGTTTTAGCCTCAACTCTTCTTCAACATCACCGTTCAACGACGTCGTATTGCCAAGTTGGCACCCGCCGTTTAGCTCTACCCTTCTTGTCGTTTCGCCGCGAGAGTTAATCGTCCGCTTCATCTGGCTCGACCCGGTCGAAGAGGAAGAGAAGCTCGGACCGGAATCCGAGTTCATTGGCGCCTCCGCCGTTTTCCTAATTCGCCGGTTGTTGTTTTTGTTGTTGTAAGTTGTGGGACCCAGAGTAAGCTCAATTTCGCTCTCGTCTATGATCTCATCACTACCGTCCGATTCCTCCGATCTGATGTTTTCTGCTGGTCGTCGCTCTAGATCCAGTACTGATACTCTCTCTCGTCTACTACTTTGTGATTTCATGTTCTTCATCAATATCTTCTGAATTTGATATAACCGGTGAAGTTCATATACCTACAAAATATATATACACATATATATCACATTATAACTAAAGCCAGAAACCAATTGATTATTGAAGTGTAACGTTACAATAATATACATATATAGGATATATTACATATGTATGTATATAAATGTACCTGTTGTTTGAAAGTTTCCTCGTGCTTAAGCATGGCCATCCTCATGTCTTCCTTGTCGTACGGTTTGAAAAGGAGCTTCTCCATTGAAGCTTAATTTTCTGCAACTGCCCAGCTGATTGCCTTTTATCTGTCGAAACCCGAGAGAGTATAGATGTTGACTCTTTATACAATGGAATTCATATGTTGACCAATGTACGTACATATATATATATATACATATGTGCGGTGTCTATATATGTTTATATAAATATATATATATATATATTTCTCGGCTCTAAACTTGTTCTCAGAAATGCATATATATCCTATCAAATCGACGATATTAATGCTGTTTCACTTTCTCACGCTTCTATATTATACCTGTCAAACAAGAGAGAAAAAAAAAAGATTAATATTTAGAAAGGTAGGGGTAAAGAATGGAGAGTTAGCTAGATAGGCCAATCAATTATGAGTGCTTTTAGAACTCATTTTAAAATAATTTTATTTTATTTTTGTATGAAAATAGAAATGAAAATGTTTTTAATTTCAGACAGAAATTATTTTTAAAAATACGTTTAATAATTTTTTTAAAAGATTATTTTCAGTATAAAAAAATCAATTAATGTCTCTCTCTCTCTTTAGAGAGAGGAGAAAACGGAAAAAAAAATGAAAAATGACTAAAAGTCATTTTTAATTTCTCTCCTATTTTACACTGAATCAAAAAATTGTTTTCATTTTTTTTAATTATGTCAAATACTGTTTCTCTTCTTTTTTATTTTTTTCTCAAAAACGTAAAAAATAAAAAGAAAACAACTTCAAACATAGCATATAATTTGGTAACATATATATAGACATATATATATAAACAAAGTGACGTTAACTACTTTTGAGCACAATTTGTCTGTTTGTTTTGATTGTTGTTCTTCTTTGTGTTAAGTCACTCTGGGCCACAATAATATAGTTTGTTTTGTGATCATACAAAAAATATCTCACAAACACGACAGTTGTGTATCTCATCCATCAGCACAGTAATTCCCTATCATGTGCTTGGCTTTTTTGTTGTTATTTGTGCGTGTTCGTGTCCGCATTCTTTGCTAGATTTTTATTACCTTCAATATTCTTAATAAACCAAACAGTTCATCCAGTTAATTAAGCTTCCAAACAGAAATCAAACTTTTTCCTAACATTTATTTTTCTGTTCATAATATGCTAATTAATACTTATATTACGATTTCCAGATCTTCCAAGGCTTCCTCTTTTTTTTTTTTTTTCAATTTATTTGAATGATAATTTATTTGGTGTTTACATCAAAACTGTGAAATAATTTGTCTTACGTGAGGAAAACTAACAACTAATTAGAAGAATATCTTCTAATCAAAACGGGGAAACTAATTTGTCTTACATGAGGAAAACTAGTCAACTTAGAAGAATATCTTATATACAAGCTTCTTAAATCATCATGACCTATATATGACCATGGAGATATCTGTAAATAATTTTCTGTTGAGAATTGTTTGACATAACCAAAAACAGATAAAACTCAATTTCAATCATACGATGGAGTCTCATATATTGTACTATTTTACAGCTTTTATGGATCCGATCAATAACATTAAAACCTCTCTATCTTCACAAATCGATATTAAACTAGTACGTACAACTTAGAGAGAGAGAAAGAGAGAGAGAGAGAGAGAGAGAGAGAGAGAGAGAGAGACAAATTTATGTATTTGAAGATCATCAAAAAACATAAATGCATGATGAGAACTTAATCAGACTATGCAAATTAAGAAACTATCATCAATCTTTTTCCTTAATTACATGTAGTTTTGATTAAAATTCAAACAAAATCTCATTAAGATGGGCAAGAGGAATATAATTATGAAGTTTTAAGATTTTCTCACCTGTTGTAAGGATCGGTTGAAGGAGCTGATAATTAAGCAAAAACTGACGAAGAAAACGGATGATCTTTCCAAGGAAATCCAAATATCAGTACGTACAAAGCTGATCTTCTCACAATTCCCCAACTAGAGCAACACCTGTTTGGGCTTTGTTTGAGAAAAGAGAAATATAGGATCTAGCTTGCCCTCACATTCCCCATCAGTATATACTGCAACCCACATATATAAATATATATATATATATATATATATATAATACCAAACAGGTGAAGAATTTAAGATTCTTTCTCTCTCACAGAAACCAAAGTGTTTGTTGCACTTGGGGTTTGAGGCATGCCAAACAAAATCCCAGTGCCTTGGCCAATCTCATTCAAGTTTTGTGAAAGAGATGCCTCAGACAAGTCCAGCAATGCAAAATATATTAAATTCTATTATTTTAATCAAGAATATAAAAAATCCGCATAATATTTATATATATGTACAGAAATATTATATGCAATTTTTGAGGATCACAAGGCTTTATATGTGCTCAATTTAAAAGACAATCATCAAAATAACAGCTTAGCCTGCCAAGGCGAATCACATGCACCCAAATATTATATACATCACAGATAACATATATAAAATCATTTCTCTCTCTCTCTCTCTAATTAATATATTACTTTATATTACTTGTACAAGGCACATTTATATCAAAAAGATTTATAAGTTGGCATGTCCTGGCCCGCCGACAATTAGATCATGACCGTACGATATATGGGTATACCTCACGAAACAGTCCAAAAGCTTAAGACTGGCCACATATATACAGGATATATATATATATATAAATCTCAAATGATCCAATTACAAAAGCAGAACCAAATAATTATGGGTATTTATTAATTATCTAGGGAAAGGGTAATGTTTAAGAAATCATGTTGCATTATGTGTATGTGTACAATGTAACGTTTATTGGATATTGGTGGGGGCTGAATTGTTATACTTTATCACATCCCACAAGGAAGAAGACCCAGCACAATGATTGTAACCGTTAATTGGCCATGTGGGTGTGGGGGGTGTGAAAAGAATCGAGCGCTAGATATATCACATCAGACGGTCCGGATTAGTGGACCCATTTACACACACACACTTAAAATTACTCAGTCGAAAAAAAATATGTGCATGACTCTGAAACACTAAGCCGCCGTTATTAGTTAATGAATTTAGAATAATGATTCATAATTATTTTCGATTTATGTGTATTTTTTTTAAGAGAAAACACTGTAACGAATCACAAACTAGTAGCGAATCACGAATTATGATTCAAATCATGACACGAATCTTCATACCAAACACCACGCAATTTATGACAGATGGATAAACATCCTTTATATAGGAAATAGGAAGAGAAGATCTGAATTTTGAGGTCAGAATTAGACAAGGGACGGATTTGTTGCAAAATCAAACAGCTATACATATACACCTATACACACACACACACACACATATATATAATAATAATAATAATAATAATAATGGAATTCTAAAATCTACACCCAGCTTTTCTCTAAATCTAACTAAAATCTTCAGTTACCGAATTGGAAAGTAACGTTTTGGGCATACTTTGAATGGTTTTGGTGATTGATACACTTGACAAAATGGCACACAACTAAAACTTGATTTTATAGTTGAGATCTCCCCACCTGATTCTAAATCTGTTACGAAACAAATGACTTGCAATTGCATGTGGTTTTGAAAAGCGTCCGTAATACGATACAAAGTTAAATATGCTCACCTACAAATTAGGAAGACGTTGAATATTTTCCCAAGTAAGGCACCGTAGTAATTATTATATATAGTTTGATAATTGAAAATGACCTATAACTATAAGCTATATATAAGAATTATGAAAATAATTAAGTCTTCTGATGAGATTGAGAGAGACATAGAGTGATAAGATAAAAGATCAGATATGATCACATGGTTGTAATTAGAGTAGTGTTGGGTTAGTGGAGTTGCTAATAATTAAGACTTTTCTCACTCCAGGTATTTTCTACTTTCTTGTAATAAGCTATTAAATTCATATTGATTGGAGAGAGAGAGAGAGACAAAGAGAGAGAGAGAAAGAGAAATGGACATAGAAGCACGCGTTGCCGGTGTGGGGAGTTGCAGTCGTATGGGGCGGTGGGTCCGATATTGGGTTTGCTGAAAAAGTCTGAGCCCAGTGCCTTGCGCTGTTCTTTGGTCCCACCTCAATAGAGAAACTCATTCAGATTTCAGACTCAAAAGAAAAAATAAAATTATAATCTTCGTAAACCTTTTAACTCACTATATATTAGGTATTGTTTGGTACAATGAGTTTTGAATTCGAAATTATGATTCTAATTTAAATTAGTGTTTAGTTTATTGATTCGAGTTTTTAATTTGAGTTTAGGTATGACTTTATGTGAGAATTTTTTACTGTAGTAAAAAAATTAGATGTAACTGTTTCTGAGAATTTTTTATTATAATAAAACTCAAATCGGTGAAATGAACACGATCCTTATAACTCACTATAGTTGTTGCGCTTAACACAGTTTTTTTTTATAATAATTTTAAGTTTCTTTTTTTGCTAATCAAATTAAATAATTTTAAGTAATTAGATTTGTATTAGATTTATGAGTTTTGCAAAAAAAAAAATTTATATTATTGTGATTTTATCAAAATTTAACGTTTACAAACATACATGTAAATAAGAATAACCTTCCCAGAAAGCCAGAAAATGCGAGAGATCCGGAGAAGAAAAACAATAAATATACAAAAGTAATCAACAGATTTCCAGATTGTAGTACAAGTTAGCATATATATATATATATTCATATATACTAGACACCGACATGGGCAGCAATCAGACTCCTTCCACTGAGTCAATGTATTGAAATCCTGAAACACTCTCACTGAGGTAATTAGAAATATAT
>NW_010356830.1:154250-162861 GCF_000414095.1 Morus notabilis | reverse complement strand
TATATATATATATATACACACACACACGCACCAACGTCACCACGTCTCTTGCAATATTTCGTCAGTCTCCTCCCCCCACATTCACACAAATCTAAAAGGAACACCATTACAGTTTACAGATTGTATGCATCCAACATGCTATTTCCTGAAAATTGTGTGACAGATCAATTGTGGGCAAAACGGATTTAAAATTTATTTCATAATTATGCTCGTCTATCTACTGGGAAACTTTTTACAAATGGCAAAGTTTCTTTTTAGACTTTTAATACCCCTAAATTTAAGAGATTCTTGTAGAATGCTCCCAAATCGATATTTATAATTAAAACTTAGTTGAAAATGTCTTCTTACACGTTACATGAGCTTGTATGAATTAGGAAGAGAGAGTATAATTTGAATGACAAACGAAGCACCTCATTTACTCATGTGCATGAGGGCATTTTCCAATTTTAACATTATTAATTAATTATAGATAATTGTGTAATATTTTATTAAATTCACAGGTAGTTTGTCAATGTTAAGAAATTAAGGCATGATATTTGCCAAAAAAATCTATTTAAGTTTTCACCTAATTTTAGAAGAATAACGGTATTCACACATATTAATCTAGTTATCTTTTATGTACAAGACATATGGATTGAGTAGGCACAACTGGTCATGCCTTCAACATTTTCAAAAAGATCCTTTTGCAAATTGGAGTTAACATCAAACTCATGATCATAGCTATATCAGAATGATTACTTTCTTGCTATTCGAATTGAACCGTACTGTTGGAAAAAAAAATTATCCAACACCAACTTCAATCACAGAATCAAAAACAGAAAAGAAAACTCAAGAACACAAGTAATTGATCTCAGAGCTCGGTGATAAATCTACTTACGTCTTCGCAAACTCCCCAGAAGAATTCGACTTGCACTAATCAATAATATTCTAATTACAACGGCAATTACAAGAGTAAAACTTCCAAGAAAATCTCAGCTCTCTTTCCCGAGAAACCCAAGCAAGAAAATTACAGAGCAAGATAGCCTCTTCTCCACCCATTTCTCACTCTAGAACCTGTTTCTCTTTCTAAGACTTTTTCTATTACAAGCAATTTACTCTCTCTCTCTAATAAGAAAAATTTTGTTCCCTCACCACGTAATATTACGGTATAACAATATGACTTTTTTAAGCGGTCTAATACTAGTGTTTCAGCTGCGTTTAAAACATTCACGTCATCTTCTTTATCTCTTAATAATGTTGTCGTATTATTAATGTTGAATAACGGAACTGCCATTTTCCTTCTTCTATCTTCAATATTGCAGAAATAATCCTCCAATGAATTATATGTAATTGAATCAACACATACCATACGTGAATAAGATGATAAACGTTGGGTTAAATAAATTGGGTGGGGAAATAAAGACTAAAGTAATATGTTTACTTGTAATGTTGGCACCCTTAATGCCTGACATAAATTGTTAATTGGATCTTAATTAGACGAGTACTCAACATGACAACCCTCTAATTAATTAATATTTGTATATATTTTAACCGAAACCAGTTATTATTATTATTATTATTATTATTTTGAAACTTAAGAGTGTGAGATTCAAACTCTTCACTATATAGTTAAGTCAGGTGTATAATTACTGATATACTATGCCAACAACCACAAATCAATTAATGTTTTGTCGCAACAATATTCAGGTCCAGGGATCCTACAATGAAAAGTTAAATCATTTTTACTTTTTGTTGTATGAAATTATGAATCATCATTTTGTGTACCTTCTATCTAATAACACGAGCAAAGATGTATAAGTATTTTTGTTTTTGAAAAAAGTAAGATTGCAAAGTTCCCTTGCACCATAAGACATTTTAGGTTTTAGACACAAGAGTAGTTGAATAGTGACTTAGGGCGCCTAATTTATTTCAATGAAAAAAAAAAATTGGAAAATCTAATCAGTTTACTTATAAAATTAGTAACTAGAGTTTAATGGGCCCACACAAAATAGACAATGGGCAAAGAGAATATCCATTTTTTGCTCTCCCTTATAAATTCTTAGATTAAAAGAATGCATGACAAATTTACTTATACATTTTCAATAAATATAATTTTATAAGTCAATGATGCTATCTTATTATGTATAATAATAATAATTTAGTAATTATATTGATAAAATTTCTATTATTAAGTTTAGTAAAAATAGGAGATCTTTACAGTAGGACTTGAAAAATAAATTATTAATATGTCTTTATTTTTTTAGCGTAGATTTATATTAGACGTTTTATGTTCTTCAAACAGCTTTTTTTTTTTTTTTTTCATTTCATTATTTTGACCAAATCAACCTGTCAAAAAACATGCACAAGTAGTATGTGACCTATCGTAAAAAAAAAGCCTAATAAATAGTAGAAAGGCTATCGTTAATATTTTTAAACAAAAAAGAAAAGAAAAGAAAGAGAATCAACAATACATGTTTTTATTACTCTACTTGCATTTTCAATCCGTTTAAATGCACCCTCATTGTTAAAATAAATAATGGAAATGTACGGGGGAGTAAATTGTAGAAGAAACAGGTTTGGATAGGTAAAAGTACTGCACTATTGGAGTACATTTGAGCTGGCCTCCCTCAACGTACTTTTGGAAATAAAAAAAATGATAATTTAGAGGGGAAAATAGGGATTGTTTATACCCTAATAAGTACTCCATCGGTAGAGTACTGTTTTTTTACCGTTAAATTATTTTTTTAACGGTCAGATTTATAATAAAAATAATTTTATGTGATACGTTATAAATTTTTAATATAAATTTATATAAATTTAACCGTTAAAAAACTACTTTAACAATTAAAAAAATAGTATTCTATCAATAGAAATATCGATACTTTTTGAGGTTCCACCGTAAAAAAAATCCTAAAAAAATAACAAAAATATACTGATGGTGATTCGGTGAAGTGTATCTAGAATGCTTGTTGACTTAAGCAGGCAAAAAAATCCAAAACCTTCTTTTGTTTAAAGATTCCATCAAAGAAGGCAAGAAAACAAGGACCTCATGACATTTTCATCTTTTTTTTTTCCCTTTATATATATATTATTCCAACTTTCTCACAAAGTTGTGACAAAGTGGAGGTATCAATATGGCCGTGCCACATGTTATAAGATTTTCTTAATCAGTTGATCACTTATAATATAACAGATTAAGGATCACACAACTAACAAAGATTCTCCAAAGAGAAGTACTAGTAGTACGACTTTGATTTTCATTTTAGTCCTTGTGCTTAATTCTTGAGAACATCAAGGGGTTGTTCTTTTAGAGTGTTATTTAAGTGTAATTTTTGAGTTAAATTTAAATTATAACTGAGTTTCAAGTTATAACTTGAATAAAATTAAATAAAATTTAAACTTATTAAAACGTGAACTTAAATAAAATTATAACTTGAGATTAAATTTTTTCTTAATTTTATTATAAAAGAAGAACCCAAATGAGTCACAAACTTCTGAGCTCCAAATTATTGGTTTCCTTTCTTTTGTCACGAGTTCCATTATAAAACTAACTCTTTTGTCAGCCATTAACCCCCCTCTCTCTCTCTCTCTTAATAATTAAACATCGTAATGATGATCAATGGTGGAATCTTCATTAATCTAACCAAATGTTTAATGGGGTTTTCATTTTTTGAACTGTGGAAATATTTAAAAAAAAAAAAGAAAAAATAAGGGGATCTAGTTATAAATGGTGGGACACGTGGTACTGTCTCACCCCCTCAAATTGCACCTCAAACTTTAGACATGATTTTGATTAATCGTACAATATGACATGTGGAGTCTATGGCTGTCTGTCCCTACATGTGTTCAGTTTTGTGGCACGGGCTAAACATGTTACAAAATCAAAGACCTCTCTTCATCAAAAACCAATGAACAAACAAACGCACGAAAAAAAAAAAAAAAGATGAAAACAAGAAACGAAAAAAAGCTTGTTGATATTCATTGAATCCTTTGGTTTTTATTCTATTCTTGAGGAATCGAGATCTTCATGAAAGTGTAGTATGTTTGGGTTTTAAAAATGGAATTATTATTAAGATTTCTGATGCAAGCACGTCAAGATAGAGCCACTTTTGGTTTGATTGTCGTCCGTGCCTACATTCTATTAATAGCCGTATGGGTTACCTACTAGCTTAGCGTGATTAAGCAACAATGAGGTTTTTTAAAGGTTAGTTTATTTTATCAATTTAAATTTAAAATTTAAATTTTATTACAGTAAAAAAATTTTATAAACACATATTTAATTTTTTTATTATAATAAAAAATTTTCATATAAAATTATATTTTAATTCAAATTAAAAATTTAAATTAACAAATTAAATAAACCCTAATATTATCAAAAACAATGACATAATCATGATATTAATCTTTACTTTTATTAGTCCAAAAATCCATGATGGCACGCGTACATTACTACACAAAAATCCATGATGGCGATATTAATATTTAATAAGATTATTTGTGTAATTACTCTTAAAATATGTAATCTATTTTAAAATGTCCTTTAATTATTCAAAACACTCCAACATGTGAAAAAACGTTTAAAATGTTTCTTCCATCCAACTCCGTCTATAAAATTTAACAGTGACATGGCACTCATTTTATAGTTTTAAACTCAATTAAGGTGAAAAAAGGTTAATTATTTAAAAAAATAATTAAAAAATAAAAATCTTAAAATTAAAAAAAACTTCTGAAATTATTTTGCAAAAACTTTACCTCCCCCACATCTACACCCACGGCGACAATCCCCTCCCCCGACGACAACCAAGCTTGCTCCAACAACAAAATCAATCTTTTGATTATCAAAACTACTTCTTTTTCTCTAAAGCTCTCTGCCGCAGAATACAACAACTTATCGGCGTCCGATTTAGAGGTTTTCTGCTGCAAAACGAATCGACAATTGGGTTTGAAACCTGCTGTTAAAATACAAGTTGCGATAGTGAAGACGAGGTGTTCGTAGAAATGCGCAAGAGTTAGTTTCTGCTATTTCTTTGTGTTTTCTATCCTATACGCCCAGAAATTTCTATCCATACGCATCTTGCTTGGTAAGAAGATGAGCAAAATAAAACTATAAGTGATTTTTTTTTTCTTGAGAAAGATCTGTATAGACAGGGTTTGGAATCCTACAGTTTGGAAGGACCTCATATCATTGAGCTTCAGGCCAAGGTTTGGATTCTCCATCTCTGGGAAGATTTGTGTAGAAGGGGGTGGATTTGGAAACTCAAACAGATGGATTTTGTGTCGTTTTTTGAAAAGAAAAATTCGTGTGTTTATTTATTTAATTGAGTTTAAAATTATAAAACGAGTGCCACATTACTAAAGATGCGATTAGAGTTAAAAAAAAAGTGAATTTGATTAGAATTGTGTTTGAAATTTGAGTTGTGTATTCACTTAGACAGTTTGTTTGTGAATGTTGAACTTGAATTTTCTGTTCACTTTGACAAAAACATAACTCCAATTTTAATAAGTTTTGACATGAATTTTTTAAAGAGAGAAACTATAGGCACCTACATTCATAAATAAAAAAAATGTCCATAAGTTTAGCATTAATGGTGTAAAATTAGGCGAGTAAATACATAACAAACCCATATTAATAAGGTCGTCGAAATTGTAAAATAAATATGTAACTACCGATTGCGATATGCTTCCAATGCCTCCCACATGCTAGCAGCCATCTCATCTCTCAAAATATTTATTTGTCTACGATTTGCGGAGTTATGATTTTGTTCTGTTGCCCGATCAGGATTGTGATTCTGATTAACATCTTGATCCGCATTCTCTGGATCAATATCAACCACTGGTACTCCGTCTCGTGTGTACTGGTTTAGTAGCTTGTCTTTATGGTTGTACATATATATGAAATTGTGAAGCACGGCACACGCAATAGAAATTTGTACATGTTTCTCTATTGGGTAATTATTTATGCACTTGAG
The DNA here is from genome assembly GCF_000414095.1 of Morus notabilis. Classification (NCBI taxonomy): domain Eukaryota; kingdom Viridiplantae; phylum Streptophyta; class Magnoliopsida; order Rosales; family Moraceae; genus Morus; species Morus notabilis. The sequence goes on along the minus strand of NW_010356830.1, from coordinate 156,913 downwards.
TATGCGGAACCTTGCTTTTCAAACACCGAAAGTGCGCTCAATAGCATTCCTTAGGGACGAATGCGTGTAATTGAACAACTCACGTCTTGCCCTATACTCTTAAAGGTGATATGTGCTCCCTCGATACGGCGCCAAGAAACAATCGTTGTTCGCGTAGCCAGAGTCTACAAGGTAGCATTTTCCTATATTATCCATTGCAAATCAATAATTAAGTACGAACAAGTCTTTAGTGCTATCAAGAGATCGTATTGGAAGTAATCAACATAGTTAAAAAGCAAAATCAACCAACGATATTTGTTGTATAATGCAATGTATAGCAAGGATCATTGTTCACATACCAGGCTGTGGATATGGGAAATTTTTTCCTGACGTCTCCGTTGCGGATGCAAGAACGCGCGCATCATGGGCGGAGCCTTCCCATCCAGCTAATATATAAGTAAACTTCATGTCAAATGAACATACCCCTAACACATTTTGGGAGTAGAAACCCTTCATATTCCTCCATACTTCGGGGTTACCGGGTGGTGGAACACAAGGGACGTGAGTCCCGTCAAAAGCTCCAACGCAATTCTATAATCAATTAACAACAACTATTACTAATTACGTCAAGTCAGTCGATAAGCATATGAGTCAGTATTAATGAAATACCTAAAACCATGGCAAATACTTACTTCCATTCGCCGCAATGATTGGATCAATAATGTTAAAATTCGGGGGTGTTATGAAATCATGGCACAGGTTATATATTGCCTCCAATACAGCCTCGAAGTATTTGGAAATGGTGGATTAAGAATGCTGCCATTGGTCCTATGATTCCTTATTGCTCTCGCTTTGGGACACAACGTATAGGAAGATAAAAAGCTGCTCGTCTACATTCATATTCCTAGTGGGTCTCAAATATCCTTTAAGTTCTAGTAGTGAACTAAGATGCTTAAAACAGTCACTGCCCATCCTAATCTTATTCCAAATTATGTCATCGTGGCCATCAAGCAAGTAATCAACACGCATAATACCTGTCAACGCAGAGGTGTGCTTAGGTCAAGGTGGGAGTCTTTCCATGTAGGTGTGGCAATACCAGAGGACAGCCGCAACAACAACTTCCTCATATTCATCATCATAGTCATCGCTCAATGTGTTGTTAGGCGACGCATTCGGAGGCCCTCCGTTCCACATTATGACTTGTTGGTTGAATATGTCACAATAGCGGTCACCTATACAACAAAATAGGTTGAAATTGGGCAATAACATTATGTCAAAGTATTGAAAAGTCACTACTAGGCAGGTGCCTATTTCATAACAAGTACATCGACTTTATAAATCAGATCATAAATGGAAAGAAAAACCAAATGGGGGCTACTGTTTGGAAGTACATTGACTCAATAAATCAATACAACTTAGTTAAAAAATAACATAATTATGAAAATTGTTCATCACTATCTAGTAAAGAAAAAGTGTTAAGTAACCCGTAGCTAGTCATCATTAGTTTTTCCACCAAAGGGACCGGAGTTAGGTGGAAAACTTGGCACGTAATAGGGTGGTTGACGTTAAAAGTTAAGGGTTTAGGGGTTAACATTTGGGTCATGTTTTGCAATGGTTAGTGTTGCGGTTGCACGTTGGGTGGCCGTTATGAAAAACTGGGTACTTGTGGTTAGCCAAAGTTAGGAGGTTGTTGAAAAAAGTTGGGAGGGGACATGAAGTTTGGAAACGGGGGCTGCATGAAGTTGGAAGCCATGGTTGGATTAGACATCAAGAAAGGCTGACTTGTTTGATTCATTTTGGAGTTAATAGTCCTCAACACGAAAAAAACCCTTTGTGTCTCTATCATATCCACGAAAATCTATTGCATGTGCGGATACCACGCAATGGCCTCCAAAAATGTTACAGCACTTTCATCATCAAGATCCATTTCCTTGACAAGCACTTGACACTGCTGTATAACAGAAGGGGTTGTCAGATTCTCATTAGCACTGGAACTAGTTGCTCTGCTACTATTCCTACTTTCTATAGATGTCACAAGTTGTCCAATGAGTGCCTTAGCCTCTGGATCTCCAACCGGTCATTTGTAACTGCAAACAGGCCTTTTTCCAATTGCCTTAGAAGAGGACACTGCTGGTTCCCGAATCGAATTCGGGTGCGGAAGCGTGGGGATGAAAAACAGCGGATCGTGTATAACAAAATTTTTCATAAAACTTTTGAGATACTCTATAGATTATATTAATTTATGCACGAATAAATTAATCACATTAATTTACATCATTCAAGGATCAACCGAAAAATACCTGGAAGCTGACTCAAATGATAACTTGAATTTCTTTGACCACGAACAGTCCTTGCTCCAAGCTTTGTGTTTAGAATACCAAAGTCTTCCACGTCAATTCCTTGATTCCACGTAGACGTGTGTGTGGGCACACGTGAGACAAAATAGGTTTCTTAAACACTCAAATTTCCACAAACACCAACGCATGCACGATGTGGAATTTTTGGAGAAAAATATTTTGTTCTCTTTTTCCTCTATGAGAATTTCGGCCACACTTAATTAGGGCTGAATATCTGTTAAAAATTGTCTCTACAATTTTCTATCTTTCTCATATTTAAAGAGAAGAAGTCAAACTTCAAAATAGAATCAAATCCTTATCTCCAATTTTGAATTTGGAACAAAAAAT
>NW_010356830.1:130715-153978 GCF_000414095.1 Morus notabilis | reverse complement strand
TGGAATTGAACTCTCGAAATTATAGACATTAATTACTTTTAAACTGCGAAGTGTCCATTTGATATAGTCATTACATATAGATCAATCCTCCATAAATAATTCATAATTAGAGTCAGGTAGAATCCGTTAACCTCTCTAATTACATCTTTATCCTTGAGTACCATTGATTCTCTAATGGATAGTGATTCATAAAACACATTCATGAACCAGAGCGCTCTTACTAATCCAAGTACCGAATCAACACTCAAGAGAATTATTTATCTGCTTCTTTCTCAAGAAGGAATGGATTTCATCTCGTATAATAACATTTCCAGCTACCTATTTCATTATGTCTCCAAAATACAAGGAATAGGATTCAGGGTCTCAGAATCCGTACCGAGTAAATCAAAAGACATAAATCCATAAATAGGAGTTTGTTAAGAACTCAGGATTAAGATCATCCTATATATGACCATCGGTAGACTCAATTAGAATTTCTATGCTCAACGGAAATTATTAGAAATTCATATTGTGTCTGCGTCCATGTTCCACATAATCTCATTATGCGAAATACACTCATTCAATATCTCGTCATATTAACAGTGAGGATAACACCGTTCCATTCTAAATGGGAATGACATGTATTAATAATGTTTTAATTAAAGATTCCGAACTTTTATTAAATTCATTATGAACAATTACTTTTGATTAGTATCCTTAAACATTATCCTCTCGTATACAACACTTATATACCATGTTTAAGGTTACATAAATAATCAAGGAATTTTATTTGATATTCATAAAATATTCATAAATATATGCACATAAAATGATGAATAAACTCTTTTATTAAATAAATAATAAATATCCTTTTACATTTCATGCTTCTAGGACACTATTCCCAACAGACACAACATTCAAGCGCCTCCTGGCAGTATTCAAACCATCTCACATCGTAGTGACAATACCGTCGTTGCTGCCTAACGAATGCAATGTCACCCCTCCTTCAACTTCTTCATCTGGGATGAGAATTGTGTCTACATGCTCGGTGGTAGGTTTTTCCAAACCCTTCCCAAAAACTCCACTTGCCCGGGTACTACCAAAGGCCTCGTAGTACAGGTCAAAGTTTTGTAGGGGCTGCTTCTTTACAACATTGGCTCACTTCTTGTTCTGTGAAAAAGAACAACAACATAAACAAACTTGTGTTTAACATGTCCTGAATGATGCTAAATAATGAAAAAAGAGAAAATGAATTCACCGGATATTTACCTTAGCAAAATCATCCCAATACTTGTCCGTACATGTCACAGCGCCTATCATAGGATCCCAACCAAGGCCAGTGTTTGTGCGTAGTATAACCTCCTTATCGAACTTACCTTTTAGACGCACTTTCATCTGTTGAACCATGGTTGCCGTAACTGGATCCTTAAAATGTTTCTATAGTTCAGCAGCCCAATCTTCCCAAGTTTTTTGGTCTGATTTCCTACCGTGGTATTTACGGTTATACTCTATGAAGCATTGCAACAACACCTCCTTTTGCATTTGATTCCAATAAAGAGTCGTGTCCTCATCCTTTCCCCTCTCAGCATCTACCACAACACACCAATGACATCATGCCGCACAAAACAATGCCACAAACAAAATCAAGTAACAACATGACACAACAACACAAACAAATAAGTATTAACTGAAATAATGGGAATTATTGATTGATGGATTATGAGAGGTGTGTGTGTGTGTTTTAAGTTTGTTTGATATGGGGAGTGAGAAAAATATATTTGGTATTTAAAGGATGAATTCACTACTTCAGGACAGGAACAGAGGAGCTCACATATATAATTTGTTTGTTTTTTTTTTTTGGGTGGTGTGGGGGATTAAAATTAGAAAAGTCCAAAAGATTGAAAGTAAATGCGAAACTGTAATGGATAATGATTGCAGATGTCAAGGCAATGAAGCCTTGCATACGTGTTCCCCTGTTACGATTGCAGATGTCACACCTCACATACATGTTCTATCTCATTCTCTCCCTCTAATTCTTTGTACATATTCAGTGCAACACAACCAATATTGTTTCCCCTGTTATCTATCCAACAGATTGTATCCCAAATGTACAAAGCTAAGCTATTCACAATAGTTCTATATCACTTCCATGACTAAACAAAACTTCAAACGCTTTCAATCCCAATATCAGGGGCCAAGACATATTCGTAATATCATTTTTAATGTCAAAAATCAAATGGCAAGCAAACCAACACAGAGATCTGTTAAACAAATAACCTCAAAGGAATAAGTGGGAGAGTATTTACTGTGTTTGATCATGTAGATGACAGCGGATCCTCTGCTTCGATAACCCCCAAACACGAGTACGACAGAGCTGCTAAAGAAGTTTGCCAACGGCAACGACAACGGAAACACCTATACCGGGGACAACGGCTAGACACTCAAAAATGACGTTCCACGGAGCAATTGTCTCCGTTTTGAAAATTGAAGAAAACGAGGAAGATGAAGGAGTGGATTTAGGGTTTGTTCTTTGTTTCATAATCAAGAAAATGGGTGGTCTTTGAGGGATTTATGGGTGAACAATGAAGGGAAAAACCAGGGACCCTCAATTTGCACAAGCCCAACGAATCAGAACTGCATCCGCGGCTGATGAAGATGAGACCTTTCTCAGGGAATCCGATTGTAGCAGATGGGAGATGATGAGAGAAGAGAGAAAGCTTTCCCTTTCTCGTGAGCCCAACAGTAAGCCCAACAGTAAGTAGCTTTGGGAAAGAATGAGGGATGACAGGCAACGGTAATACGCGCCTGTAAAACGGCTGTTATGCAGAGAATCTCCACTGTAGCGGACAAACTCGAGTAATTGGAATTCAAGGGGTAGGTGATGTTTCCTAACTCTAATTCATACTCGAGTATTGAATTCAAGTTTGGGTTACCAAACGCAATACTGGACCTAAAACTCAACCGCAGCTAGGCTAACTCAAATTTAATCCATGAAACGAACCCCCCTAAATCTGTAGGGCGCATTTTGAATGTTATTATATATATATGAGGCGATGTTTTGAACTGTTTTGAACAATTAGAGGGCATTTTGAAATATAATATATATTTCAAGGGGTATTTTGAAATATTAGGGAGTCTTTACGAGGAGCAAGCTATTTTGTTCCACTAGTGAGGACTATATGGCCCGTTATAAATTTTTAAAACAAACTTACACAGATTTAACCGTTAAAAAACTAATCCTATTATTAAAAATGATTGTCCTCAATGGTGGAGCAAAATAGCTTGTTCCACCGTAAAGATTCCTTTAATATTAATAACTTTCATTAAAGGGTTATGTAGCATACTATACTTTTTGAATTTTTAAAGGGGATTGCTAATTTTATCATATCGTTATTAATACAAACTTTCCTTTATATCTGTATATCTAGGCCATGTTTGGTATGTAGGATATGACAACATTAGAAAGGATAATTTTAGGATAATGGATTGGAATGTATAAGAAAGGACATAATTAAATTTTAGTTTAATCTAATCCCATGTTTGGTGATATGTTATTAGAATAAGGGTATTTTTGCAAAAAATTTAAAAATTTGAGATGAAATTGTAATTTTTAAAAATTTAAGAGGGCAACAATATAATTTTATAAAATTTATTGTATCATATAAAAATTACATTTTAACCCCTTAATTTAAAAAAAAGTACAATTAGGCTCCAAATTTTATAAGAATTTACAAATAGATTCTTAATGGTTTTTAAAATGTGCTCTAGTTAAAAGTTATCTCATTCTTCAGTAGGGATAGCAACGTCCCCTTCTAAAGGGATTTGAGCATAGTCTGGATAAAAAATTATCCAATCCAGTCCTTTAAAAATGTTCAACAAATACAGTATTAATATTTAATTCTATCCCCTTCTAGAAAAAAATAATCCTATCTAATCCTCCCTAATCTTGTATACTAAACGGGCCCTAATGCACTATTCAAGGTTTTTTTTTTTCTTAGTTTTTTTCTTTTTCGAAGAGGCTCAGGCTGCCCAATGAAAAAAGTTAAGAAAATCATTAATTTTTTTACTCATTGTAGGTTTCTAGAACATTTGACCATACAATCTCAATTTCTTACCCACAAAAAAAGATTGGATATTACTACCTAATTTTTCTAACGTTAATATACTATAGAAAAATCTCAAATTCTTCTACCTCCATAATTTACATGTATGTTCTAACTTGTATCTCATCACTTTCATCATAGAATTAGTACAACATTTATTATCGTACTTGTATCTCATCGTTTTAATCATAGAATTAGTACTTGTATCTCATAGGTTTAATCATAGAATTAATACTTGTATCTCATCCTTTTAATCATAGAATTAGTTCGATTAGAATTAGTACTTGTATCTCATCGTTTTAATCATATAATTAATACAACATTTATTGTCGTATAATTAATACAACATTTATTGTCTAATCATATAATTAATACAACATTTACTGTCGTATAATTAATACAACATTTATTGTCATATTAATAAAGAACTTGTATAATTAATACACCATTTATTGTCGTATTAATAAAGAAATATTGTCGTATTAATAAAGAACTTGATTGTATAATTGTCGTATAAATAAAGAACTCGATTGTATAAAACCAGATTGTATGAAACACAAACTTGTCATACTTGTCTATCTTCATCTCTGTTGAGTTCTCATATGAACATTCAATAATTTATAACTTGTGAGGAAAAGAATTATGTGAAAAACAATGTTTGATATTAAATTAATATAAATTATTCTATATTAATAATAATTGGAAAGAGTTAAGAAGTGTTCGTAAACTGAACAATTTGAAATAAAGGGCTAAACGCTCATTTTATAGGCTTTAGATCGCTTCCATTTTGTTTTCAAACCAATGTGGGACTAGATTCCCTTTTTATTTTGTCAAAGATCAAACAGAATTTGACAAAGATTTGCAAGTCTTCCCCAACCCACAACCAATACTACAATTTCGTGAAGAACAAAGTAAATTCGATACCTTCAAAAAGGTTGAAGTTGGATTACTACAATTTCGTGAAGAACAAGCAAATTCGCAACCTTCAAAAAGGTTAGGAATAATTTTGACAAATATCCCTTAAAATGGTACCATTAAGAATTTTTAAGTCTTAACATTGGCCTATTGAATTTTGTCCATTTAGAGTAAGTAATTTGACATATTATTATCGGTAATTTGACAAATATCACCCGCTGTGGGTCTCTGGTCGCCGGTGACGGGCGTAATTTAACAGATTATTACTTAAAATTTGAAAAATTATTATTTATAATTTGACAGATTATTATCAAAGGGGTAGTCTATCACAACAAAAGAGTTAAACTCCAAAAAAATGTGTTTAAAGATCAGTTTTTGTAATTTTCTGAAAAGATTGGCTTCAACTCTAGATTGCAGCCAAAGGGCTTCTGCCTCTATATGTTGTACCCTACTACGGGCTTTTGATAGAGAACCAACAAATTGAACACGTTGGTGTAAGTTTTACTATATATTTTTTTCAATTAATTTTTAGCGACTCTTTTTTCTTCTTTAATTTTTAGTAATTTATTTCCCTCATTTTTTTTGGGTTTCAATGATCAATCTGAGATGAAAATTTTGCAGAGATATAACCTCCGAAAGTGATAACAGACTATCATAAGACACGTGTTGAGCACCGTTTTGATTCCCTAGTGATCTATTCAAGTATGTATGTTTTTTTTTGCCGTCAATTAATGTTTTAGTTTAATCCACTAAAAAAGGACATGTCATTTAAAACAGAGTGAAAATGGATGTCGTTGATCTCCAATATTATTTTTCCTTGGTTTTTTTAAAAACTACATGTGATTATTTTAATGTGGTTTTCTCAAGTTACAACGCCTAGTCAATTGTTTTTAAGCGACATGTCGTTTTCTTATGCAGACAACGACTTGTCGTAAGGTAGAATAGCAAAAATGAATGTCGTTTTATTCAATGCGATTGTCCTTACTTTAAAAATTACACGTCACTTATTTTAATATCCCCTCGGAATCTACATAATAAAAAACTCAATATTTGGTATTGATTACACGTTTTTCAACCAAAACGGCGACATTGTAAAAATTATATGTCATTTATTTTAATATTCTCTCAGAATCTATGGCCTTGTTCATTTCACCGATTCGAGTTTTCAGTTTTAGGTTTTTACAGTAAAAAGCTCTAAAAAAATGTCACATCTAACTTTTTTTACTACAGTAAAAGCTCTCACAAAATGTCACATCTCAGCTCGAATTAAAAACTTGAATCCGCAAAGTAAACGAGGCTTATATAATAGAAATCTCAATCTTTGATACTGATCACGCGTTTTTCAACCAAAACGGCGACGTTTTAGTTGAAAATATGTGAACAATCCACCCGTTGTTACATTTTTTTTTTCGCTCCCCAAGGTTTTGTTTCCCTTTCATTTTAGGCCCTTTTCCTCCCTTTTTTGGCTACTTGCCTTAAAACTTAATTTTTTTTAATTTTAGTTTATTTTTTTGACTTTTATATATTTTAAATAATAACACGGTAATTAAAATTTAATACACAATTATTCTCCACGTGCATAGCACGTATTCATCAGCTAGTCAATATATAGAAGTGCAGATGAGACTTCCTGTTTTCAACCAAAACGGTAACAGCCCCCCTCCTCTTTTTTTTTTTTTTTTCCTTTCTTTTCTTTCTTTTCTTTTTATCCTAAAATTTACTTTTTTTTTTTTCAATTTAGCCCTTTTTTAACCTTTTCTTTTTGCTCTAAAACTTTCATTTTTTTTTTCATTTTGCTTCATACTTTATTTTTCTGTCATTTTGGTTCCTTTCGCCTTAAAAATTATTTATTTTTCATTTCGCTCTTTTTTATTTATTTTTTTTACTTCTTGTTTAAAACTTTATTTTTTTTTTATTTTGGTTCCTTTTTAAGATTTTATATTCAAATTTTATATGCTTTTAAATGTGTTTGACTTACAAGACTTTATTTAAAAAAAAATTATTGTGACGTACATTTTTCTTCCTCTATAGCTTTACGCCTTATTTAATTGCAACTATTTTTTTAATATACGTATTTTTTCTAATTTCTTTCTCTTTCGTTACTTTAAAATACACTTTTTGCCTTACTTTACTCATATTAACAAAATTTCTTTCATATGTACTAGTTCTTAATAAAATTTAACACACGAATTACTCTCAACGTGCGTAGCACGTTAACCTCATATATTACTACAATATATCATTTGTGCACACACAAATCGTTTGTCGTTTTTATTTTTATTGTTATTTCAACTGAACATAATGACAAAATGGTTTTTTTTTCCTTTTTTTAGGCAAAAATGACACGGATTACCTTTGGTTGGTTTGAGGGTTGAGGTGGGTTTAAACTAAAAAGTCAACTTATATTTGGTTGCATAATATTTAGAAAAAAGAGATAAATATCTCTTAAAATGCATAAGTCTGAATTTTTACTCTTTACTCTTGATTAATACCCTTTTTAGTAAAATAATTATATTAGTCGACAAAATATAAATCAAGAGTAAGGGTAAAAATCAAGACTCATACATTTTAAAAAAAAATTTATCAATTTTCTCATAACATTTTGAACTTAAATTTGGGTTTAAGGTTCAATATTACAAAAAAATTGAAGATTAAACTCAACTTTACCCCTAGCCTCCTTCCCTTCCCCTAAAGTTCTTAAGGTTTTAACCTATTTTATTCTTAAAACTCAACCCAAAGGTTCCCACCAACTATTTTCACTCACATTTTTTTTTTAAAAAATCATAGTTTTAATAATGTAACTAAATGTTGGTTCAAACTTTATTTCTTGTTTAGACTTTATTAGGTCCGTTTTTCGGTCGGTGTCACAAAGAGTGTTGCAACACTTGTTGTAACACTGATGACAGAAAAAGTGTCGACAAATATGTTTTTCTTTTAATTTAGTTCCAGTGATTGTGAGTGCAATAAAATAACAGAAAGCATAAAGAACACACGAAAATAGTATCGCAGTTCGATGCACACACATACTCTGTGAGGCCATGCTCAGACAGTGAACAATCCACTAAAATCAAGGATTACAAACACCAATCGGACTTATACACCCAAGGACTCCCTCCTTGATGATGTCACCATTGCCTAGAATCTCTTTAATGGCCTTGTCCAGCGAGCACCACTCGTCTTCAAACTGCACGGTGAAATCTCTTCGGCTGGCAGTGCGCTTTCTCCCGAAAGCTTCTAATCCTTCTCCCAAAGGACGATCTTCAATCAACACATAAAGACTCACTCTCACATAGACTTTTTCTGAATATTTCTTCTATAAAAATCATGCCCTATAATATGGCATTGAATTGCTTTTTAAAACCATAAAACACAAAAGGCTCATTTTTTCTCTTCCAAGCAATCTTCCTGTTCACAGACATGGTGTATATAAAGATATAGCAGCACCTTGCCCAAAGAACCACCACCGGCCATCCATCCACAAATCCCACGTTGACCAAACTTTCAAAAAAATACTTTTTCCAAAATAGGTTGCTGCCCTCAATCAAGATAATATTCCACCAACAGATTTTTCCATACAAGAATTCCATTAATCCCCAAAATCAACATTTCCCAAAAGATAATAGTCGAATCAACATAAATGCAGAAGATCCCATTTATGCTCTAAAAACTGATGCAGTACTTTCCATCTCTCCGACATCTTCTAAGATCTCCAAGAATCTTCGTGATTTCACAAGCAATTAAATCTCCTCAAATCTCCTTTATTAAACACCAGTTGTCAAAAGTATATGTTTTTGAATTTTTTACAACCAATGCCAACAAATTACTAACTAAAGTCCTAACAATCTCTCCCTTTGACATTTTTTGACAAAACTAACACAAGTTCCTATTTTCAATAAAAATTCAAAAAAAAAAAAAACTAGACAAATCATAAAAGTACAATGTTCTCCCCCTTTTGACAAAAATAAGCCAAAATAAAAATAATACTAATAGAAAAAATGTTTTAGAAGCTGTTGTCGCAGAAAGTGTTGTAACACCAGATGGAACACTCGGTATAAACTTTCTTGCAAATCACATTCTAATTCACTGATTTCTGTAACTTGCTCCCCCTAAGTCCTCTACGAGTCTTACTCCCCCTGAGTATGATATTCTCCCATGCATATTGCTTTTAACACCTATCAAAAGCTTTGAGTGATCATTACCACAATACCCACAGTTAGTAGTACATGCTTTAAAAGAATTATAAGCCTCATAACACCTTAAATCACATTTCCTTACCCACACACGTCTAGGAAATTTGTTTTGCACATCAACCTTCATTTTAGGTGTCCTTGTGAATGCGAAATTCGGTTGATTAATGATCATGCCTCTTTTTAAAGCATTCAAGTATTTGTAACATCTAGGTATAATGTGGCCAGACAAATTACAATAGTGACATGTAGGAACAAACCTTCTTGACTTATGCTGAGGGCGTGAGATAACAACTTTCTTACGAGAGATAATTTGAGGCTCAGGTGTGGGTGTCTCCTTCACAAATATTGTATTGGACGTTGAGCATTCACTAGTATAACCAAGTCCATGATGATCACTACTTGCTTTTCCTATGGAGAGAATATGATCCAATTTGGTAGTGCCGAAATTCATCATCTTCAAATTTTTCTGAGTGTTCTCCAGTTCTACCCTTGTGTCCTGCTGCTTTTTCTCATTTTCAGCAGCTTGAAATTCATAGTTTATGACAGCCCTTTTAAGCACATCCTTCTCTTTAACAAGCTCATCAACTCGCTCCGGTAGAGACTTATTCATTTCACACACTTTAACCTATTTGCTGAACATTGTTTTATAGGATTCTTGTATGGCATCAATAGTCAACTCCTCACCATCACTGTTACTTTCATAATCTGAAAAATCTCCTTCATTTTCACTGAATCTGTTATAGGCAGTGTTGCAACACTGTCTGTGACACCTTTTGTAATACTGTATGCAGAAACACCTTGATCAGTATAAACATTGAAAGAAACATAGTTACTCACATGGTCTTCATCCTCCTAACTACCTTTAGAGTCTTCATCACTCCACGTCGCATTCAGAGACTTCTTCTTCTTCTTTAGAGTGTTGGCACACTCGGATTGAATGTGGCCGTAACCGTCGCATTCCCGGCATTGAATACCCCTATTTTTTGTCTTCATCTCTGTGTTATTTGCTGCAGCTTTATTCTTCTGGAAATGATTGACATTGCCAAAGTTTGGCCTTTTTTTCTTCTTGTTGAACTTCTTAGTGCCATCAAGTAGTAGGGAGCGTGAAACCGAACTTCTTTCTTTTAGAAAATCCATCACTGCTACAACAGACCAACTCCTAAAATATCACCAAACAAAAGGTTAGTAAACATCTCTGATACCAATTGTTAGGTCCGTTTTTCGGTCGGTGTCACAAAGAGTGTTGCAACACTTGTTGTAACACTGATGACAGTAAAAGTGTTGACAAATTTGTTTTTCTTTTAATTTAGTTCCAGTGATTGTGAGTGCAATAAAATAATAGAAAGCATAAAGAACACACGAAAATGGTATTGCAGTTTGGTGCATACACCTACTCTGTGGGGCCATGCCCAGACAGTGAACAATCCACTAAAATCAAGGATTACAAACACTAATCGGACTTATACACCCAAAGACTCCCTCCTTGATGATGTTGCTGTTACCTAGAATATCTTTAATGGTCTTGTCCAGCGAGCACCACTCGTCTTCAAACTGCACGGTGAAATCTTTTCGGCTGGCAGTGCGCTTTCTCCTGAAAGCTTCTAATCCTTTTCCCAAAAGACGATATTCAATCAACACATAAAGACTTACTCTCACATAGACTTTTTATGAATATTTCTTCTATAAAAATCATGCCCTATAATATGCCCTTAAATTGCTTTTTAAAACCATAAAACACAAAGGCTCATTTTTTTCTCTTCCAAGCAATCTTCCCGTTCACGGACGTGGTGTATATAAAGATATAGCAGCATCTTGCCCAAAGAACCACCACCGGCCATCCATCCACAAATCCCACGTTGACCAAACTTTCAAAAAAATACTTTTTCCAAAACAGGTTGCTGCCCTCAATCAAGATAATATTCCACCAACAGATTTTTCCATACAAGAATTCCATTAATCCCCAAAAGTCAACATTTCCCAAAAGATAATAGTCGAATCAACATAAATGCAGAAGATCCCATTTATGCTCTAAAAACTGATGCAGTACTTTCCATCTCTCCTACATCTTCTGAGATCTCCAAGAATCTTCGTGATTTCACAAGTAATTAAGGGTACGTTCTTTTGTTTAAAAAATTTAAAAAAAGACAATTTTAATTTTAATTTTATTTAAATTTACGTTTTTTTAAGTTTTAATTTTATTTAATTTTATTCAACTTTATTCAAGTTCTAACTTCAACTCAAGTTACCCCAAAAGTCAACATTTCCCAAAAGATAATAGTCGAATCAACATAAATGCAGAAGATCCCATTTATGCTCTAAAAACTGATGCAGTACTTTCCATCTCTCCTACATCTTCTGAGATCTCCAAGAATCTTCATGATTTCACAAGTAATTAAATCTCTTCAAATCTCTTTTATAAACGCCAATTGTCAAAAATATTTGCTTTTGAATTTTTTACAACCAATGCCAATAAATTACTAACTAAAGTCCTATGTTAGACTTCACATTACTAAATGCCAATTTAAATTATAAAAAGGTTATATATAACTTCAAACCCACACCATTTAAACTTATGAAGCGAAAAGGGTCATAATGTTCGTAAAGATGTTGGAAATACCTCGTGCGGTTTAGTTTACGTCGTTTTCCCTTCAAGAACAAAAATCTGGACACCTTTCAAATTTAATGTAGTCGTCAGGTTATGCCAAATGATACTTCGTTTTTCCAACTAAGACGTGGCGAAACGTAAACAAAATAAAAGACATGTATTTAAAAGATGTAAAATACACACTTAAAATCTTGAAACTAAATTCGGATAATGTAGTAAATAGTAAATATGAAACTAAATTAGAAAAATGGTAGATTTTAAATCTATCTAAAGTAAATAACAATTTACTCGTATTAATATTTTATTTACAATTAGTAAAATAATTTTTTTTCACATAAATTTTCTTTTTTTAATTGTTAAAAAGATTTTTTCCCCATAAATAAAAATTTTTTACTACATAAATTATATTTACGTAAACTAGATATTATGGGACAATATGAGAATTTAGGCTTGTAGCATTATCATGCGTTTGGACACTAACGATGGCCTTGCTGCGAATGTGGACTCATTTGTCTACCATCTCCGTATATCTTTGTATTGAGTCTAATTTTGACAGATACCTCTTTAAATACCTATTTGTATTGGTAGTTTTAAGATTTTTATCTTTTATTTTTTATTAATAATTTTTTTAATTAAATAATTACACTAACAAAAGAATATTTATCAAGAATAAGAGGTAAATGTCCAAACTCATACACTTAAATTCTCTATTTTTTTGTGTATTTTTATTTTATTATTATTATTTATCCTCTTGTTTTTATATTGGTGCTTGGCTGGGCCACACATTTTTCGTTCTCGTGATTCATATATAGCTTATGCATTTCCAGTATCATGTTTGGTGTTAAGTGAGCACTCGAAAACATTCTACATTTGTGAAATGCGAAAACTAAAGCGTGGCCCACCCATATTATACATTCAGAAAAATCACCCTGAGTTCTTAATTCCTATCCAATCTGGGCCCAAGTTGGGCCGTTCGGTTCGCTAATTCGAGTTTTTAATTCGAGTTGAGATGTGATGTTGTGTAAAAATTTTTTACTGTAGCAAAAAAGTTAGATGTGACTGTTTCTGAGAGCTTTTTACTGTAGCAAAACTCGAATTCTAAACTCAAATAAATAAAAAGAACGAGATTTTTGGACAGAAATCTTCTTTTAATGAAGGTAACGTATACGAATGTCATCCATGTCATGCGTCAAAACTTTAATTTAGAGGAGAAAGATATACAATTAGCAATATCTCGATTTTTTATACGATATATGGCTTCGATAATTAAGTAGAGTTGGACATGAATTAGCTAGATAAGTAAATGGAACAGAATTTTTACTTGGAGGTTTTGAATTGAATATAATGCATTAGATATGTATATATATACACGCACACATATACACGAGAGAAGGATAGGAGTTCGGTTTTGCTTGATCAGACTCGTGTTTGACAGCCCAATGGTAACGCCTTTATACCAAATATAATATTTAGGCTTCTTGTCTGGCTAATGTGTCGTGCGACGTGTAGTGTATGGTAGAATGAGTAAAAACTAAGGTTCCATTCATTTTACTAATTTAGAGTTTGAGTTTTGTTACAGTAAAAAATTTTAAAAAACAGTCACATCTAAATTTTTTATTATAGTAAAAAATTCTCACATAAAGTTACATCTAAACTCGAATTAAAAACTCAAATAAGTAAACTGAATGAACCCTGAACCTATGTTTCAACTAGAATTAAGTTTGGACCGTTCTATTGGTGGGCACACAGAGACTTTTATGGTGTGTTTGGTAAGGGGATTCGTACCCTGATTCGAATCATGGTTCATGGTTCGCTATAGTGTTTTCTTTCATAAAAAATACACTTAAATCAAAAATGATTTTAATCTCATGATTCTAATCCATGAACCAAACGTCTCCTTAAAGTTACCAAAGAGGAAAAAAAAAGAAAAAAAAAGAAAGAAACAAAGGAAGGAACAAAGCATTGAAGCAGTGTCCAAAGTTTATGTACCGCAAAACATTCTTTTGATCCATAGAATCTATATTATAATTAGCAACAGTTGTGACTTTTTGTTTTTGGGGATGCAATCATATAAATACTGTTGGAGACTAACTTAATCACTAAAAGGTGGTTGTTATCTATAATTACAATCATGATCATATACTTGATTAAGAATGCCAATCACAATCGTCTTATATTGATTTTACAACAAATTATTAAGAAAATACTCATTGAAAACCATCTAAAAAAGACGTTTGAAAAGTGAGCACTGTCTTGGATACCAAAAAGGCCCTTAACAAAACCTGCATTTTGCTCAAATTTGAGTTCCAATTTGAATTGAACTTCAAATAATTAGAAATAGTAAAATACTAGAAAGTGAAGAGGGCTCTTGCAAAAACTATGGGACCAACAAAAGAAACCATTTTATCTAACTAACATTAAAAAAATGGCACATCACTTTATGGGGTAAAGATGTTTCAATTATGACGGCTTTGATTGCATGTAATTAATTACGTTTAAATTATGGTTGTGGACCTTATGATTAGGCAAATTGCCCCTTGAATTATTAGCATTTTTTTTTTTCACAATTTCCTCGTTTCTATTCTTATGAGAAAGGGACGCACTAATCTAATGCATAATTATAGTCCCAGCAAAGACGGTAAGAATTCATGCATGATGCTCTACCTTTTTCACAGTTGCGCGCCATCCCTTCCTTCCATCATTTTCCTCTTATGTTATGACTCTAATATATAGTTGGTAACATAAAGTTGAAGTGCATTTATGGTAGAGAAGGTTATTTTTGCTCCACCAGTAGATTAGTTTGTGTTTTAATTATTTAGATTAGTTTTCAACGGTTTGATATACAGTTAGAGCAGTTATACACACGTATATAGATCTAAACAATAAAAAAAATAAAAACTAAGCTAACAACAATTTCTACTAATTATAGTGCAAAATAACTTTCTCCACTGTAAAGACATTAAAAAATGAGGGATTCAAAGTAAAATTCTAAATTTTACAGCTTGAAAAAAAAAAACAAAAAAACAAAAAAGTCAACCTTCTTCCCACGTTGGATCCAAATCTGTTTGCTGTGAGGTTCCATCTGTATTATCTATATGGTTATTATAAAATAAGGGAAAACTATATTTTGGCCTAAAGTTTCATGTTTGACTGGGACTTCCTACCAACTTTTGTTTTTAATTTTCATCAAACATAGATGAAGTTAGGCTTTACCTATCCAAATTCAAGTTAAAAATGAAGAAAAATAAATAAATAAATGCCATACGTCATACAAAAACGTGACAGCTTACTAGTTACTACTAGCCAAGTGAGTTACTCTAGCTAGCTGTTAAGCATATGAAAGACCAGAAAACAAACATCAATCATTAACAAAATTACAAAAGCAGTAGACGAGTTACGTATATGACTGGCCAATAGCAATAATAATAATAGTAAATATTCCAATCGTATTCCCCTAGGAAATAAACAATCATTATCATCTTGACTAAATATAGATCGATACATCTATTATTTTTCTTTTTTATTTCTTATTTAATTCTCGAAACCAGGACTGTTGATGTTTATACAATTAGTCAACGAGCCGGTTTCTTAATTAACTTCTTAAGTTGAATATGAATTTGATATTAGTTTCGATTTGAACTCTTAAGACAAAGAGTAAAAGAAAGGCCGCGAGATTAATTTATGTTTACACATAATCGTTTTTTCTAGTAGATATTACCACACTCGTGAATGTTTTGGTGTTTGAAACATGTTGGTTGGTGGAAGTTGCCAAAGGGACATCAATTAATTTAGCACCCCATTGGCAACTACGTTAAACAATATAAAACGTTATAGTGATTAGTAAATATAACTAATTAAGTATTTTAAAGGGCTAATTCTTTTATAGCACGATTGTTTTTTTTTTTTTTTTTTTTTTTTTCAGGAATAGTTCATTAGGATTTTTTTTGTGTGACTATCGCGTCATATTATTCTACTAATTATCTACAATCATTACACTGCACAATATGATGATTTGTGGTAATTACGACAATGATATAAAATAAAATAATCAAAATTAAAAAACCATATTTTGGTATTAATTCTTTATTTCCGTTTTGGCTTAGAGAGATTAATAGGATAGTTATTTCTACTTTTTCCCCCCTCCCTCGTTTCCCCCTAATGCAAGAATGTCTAGTCCTTGGACTTTTAAGAATTAAGCCAAAACCTCCCGCAAAAAAAAAAAAAAATAAATAAAAATAATAATAATAAATAAATAGATAAATAAAATAAAATAAAAATCAAGGCAAATCACAACTGCTACATACATTCCCCTACTCAAACTCCATATATCTAGTTAATTATTAACTAATTCAATTTTTCTTTTTTATTATGGAGTACATTCCCCCTACTCAAACTCCATATATCTAGTTAATTATTAACTAATAGTTATTTCTACATTTTCCCCCCTCCCTCGTTTCCCCCTAATGCAAGAACGTCTAGTCCTTGGACTTTTAAGAATTAAGCCAAAACCTCCCACAAAAAAAAAAAATAATAAATAAGTAAATAAATAAATAAATAGATAAATAAATAAAATAAAATAAAATAAAAATCAAGGCAAACCACAACTGCTACATACATTCCCCTACTACTCCATATATCTAGTTAATTGTTAACTAATTCAATTTTATTTTTTATTTTTTATTATGGAGGTCTTACTTAACTAACTAGTTTGCACATCTACCTCGTAGTTGGGACCATTTTAATATTTTGGTCAACAAACACGGCACACATGTTTGCAGGCGTGGTTCTGAGCACGTATGTTTGTCCTTCATGCTGGACCATATCACAACTGGTATGTGATGATATGCAGGTATGACTAGAAAGGTTGCCTTGCAAGCATATATTCTCCTTTTTTTTTTCTTTTTTCCCCATTGCTCAACTTGTTCTTTTTCACCTAATTAACCCCAACAAATCCCTAATTTCTCTAATACCCATGTCAAGTTTTCTAAAGTTCATAAACATCCCCGGAAGTAGCAAGAATTGGCCAACTCTTTATATATATTAATATTGACCGTCTAATAGTAAGCGTGGAAGGCCCCAGGAAGAAGCCTTAACGCGCATGCCACTTTCCGATTATGCCCATTTTAGCGACGGCTTTTCCTTTTTCTGTTTACTCTCTACGTGTCCCGTATGAGAATTTCTCTTCTTCTTATTTATTTTTCTTTTTATTATTATTATTTTTTTTGGGAGTAAGTATCATTCTTTAAGTAATTAGTAGTCTAATATTGGGACGACGAGCTGAGCAGCAAAGCATAAGACGAAGGCGGCGACTAACATAGCTAAAAACAAACAGTGTCACATTTAAAAATAAAAATAAAATAAAAATGCTTAGATAGAAATACTTGATGACTTTCTTCTTCACTGCTGTTAGATTGTCATTTTCCATATGCTATAGAAAGATTCTCATAACCCCAACTGGCACTTTGACAGATATTACCTTTCTCTTTCAATATATTATATATATAGATTCCTTTAACCACTTCAGCTCTGCCACAATTAGTACATATATATATATATATATACATACATATACACGGATATATATATCATTTAGCACTCACTGGCCTCCTTTATCCTACAAGCAATTACAACTTTTGATATCACAACAATAATAATATGGGTCAGTTAAATCTTGTATCAGTACTCATTTTGTTTTCTTTCCCTTAGTTTCTGCCTCTTTCCTTATCCCACATTGGCTCAGCTGAAAAATAACTACTACGCCAATACTTGTCCCAACGTCGAAACTCTCGTTCGAAATGCTGTCCAGAAGAAGTTTCAACAAACATTTGTCACTGTCCCCGCCACCATCCGTCTCTTTTTCCATGACTGCTTTGTCCAGGTATAAATATATATCATGAAAAATCTACATATATATATATATATATATATGTATATGTATTTGCAAGAAAATTGTGATTCAAACGAATCTTAATTAAGTAATTACATTGTTGTTGTACAAGGGTTGTGATGCTTCGGTTATAGTTGCGTCCTCTGGTGGCAACACGGCTGAGAAGGACCACTCGGACAATCTATCATTAGCTGGTGATGGGTTTGACACTGTGATTAAAGCCAAAGAGGCCGTTGATGCCGATCCCAAATGCCGAAACAAAGTCTCATGCGCCGATATCCTCGCCTTGGCCACCCGCGACGTCATCGCTCTGGTTCGATCTTCCTGCTCTCTCTCTCCTTTCTTTTTTTGTTTTTTTTTTTGTTTTTTTCATATCACAATCAACCATTGATCTTCTTCTCAATATCTTGCTCAAGAGAATCATATTTTTTTTAAGCAAAAAAAAAAAAAAAAAAAAAAAAGTTGTATTGGCTAGCTGGCGCCTAATATCCAGTCAATTTAATCATGATTCAATAACAATGTTTGCATAGTATAACGGTTGAAATAATATGTATATACATGTGACGTGGAATAATAATGCAGGCTGGTGGACCTTCGTACGCTGTGGAATTGGGAAGACTTGATGGACTAACTTCAACATCATCCAGTGTAAACGGGAAGCTTCCCCAGCCAAGCTCCAATCTGAAACAGCTCAATTCCCTCTTTGCTGCCAATGGTCTATCCCAGACAGACATGATTGCCCTCTCCGGTACAACCCCTAGCATACGACATCCACATTGTACCCAGCGTTGCATTAAAATCCCACGTCCTTTTCATTTCATTGCATGATATGAAATTTTACTTGACCTAATATTTTTTAAATGACGTGTCAAGATTTTATTGAAAGTTAGCTTAAATCCCCCGGCCCTACATTATTACTATTACACCAATTCAGTAAAAACTTTGATATATTTATGCCATGCGGGTCCCATCTCATTATATTATAATAAAGTTATAATCAAATCTGCTTCTCTAATTGATTTTATCCAAACTTGCAAATCTGTTTTTCTTGTCTGTTTCATTTAAGGCATGTTGCACGATTTTTGCTTCAAAAATACTCCAAATGAGATGTTTGTGGCGGGACTCGTCTTTTAGTGTAGCGTCTGTTTGAATGTCTTTTCAGTTGTACTCGAATTAATTATAAATACCAATGAACTACTTTTTTATGCACAAAATTCTTTTTCAAAATTCTTGAGATTTTTTTTTTCTTGGACATTTTTCATATCATACAGAATATCTCTGTTTTAAATCGTTATATTTTTATAAAAAGAGACTTTTTACAATATGTCTCTCTACTAGTAATATTAAATTTTAACCGTTAAATTTAATTAAAATTAAATTAAATTAAAAAAAATATGTAAAAATAATAATTTTAATACGCGAACTACCAATAGATCTTTTTTTTAATATAACTCCCTTTTATAAAAGATACATCAGTTTTGGATACTTTTTATTTTGCTCCTAGGCAGCATCATGCTATTCTGCACGTGCACAAAAGTTAGGAAAATTCTTAATCCTAGCTGTTCGAAAAGTTGACGTTGTGTTTTTGCAGGGGCGCACACCGTTGGATTCTCTCACTGCAACCGATTTTCGAGCAGGATATACGGCAACCCGGTGGACCCTACCCTAAACAAGACATACTTGGCCCAGCTCCGCAGCCAGTGTCCGAAGAACGTGGACCCCAACATAGCCATCAACATAGACCCAAACACTCCAAGAACCTTCGACAATGTTTACTTCAAGAATCTTCAACAGCGAATGGGTCTTCTCACATCAGATCAAGTCCTTTTCGAGGACTCAAGCTCCAGGCCCACTGTGAATGCATGGGCCAATAATAAGCAGGCCTTCGAAAACGCTTTTGTCACAGCTATCACAAAGTTGGGTCGTGTCGGAGTCAAGACCGGTAGGAATGGGAATATTCGTCGTAATTGTGGTGCTTTCAATTAAAAAAATATGGAATATTTATATTTTGCACTTGGAGAGAGCTGAAATATGAACAAAAATTTAGCTCTATTGGAGAAGGAATGAAACGACAGAAAAGGATAATTAATTTGTAGTGAAGTCTTGATCTCAATTGTAAAAGAATATTTATGTTTCATGGGTTTGTACAAGGAATAAAAACCGAGTGACAAATTGTCAAAGTTCAAAATAAAGGACAAATTTGAGCTACACTTGGTTTGTTCTTTGATGTTGGTTTTGGATGTGAAGTGGATAGTGACAAATGTGAGTTTTACTAATTTCTCTGTATTTGTCATTAATCTTTATTACTTATTGCTAATTCTAGGTTTCTCATGCCCTTCTTCTAAACGCAAATCATTAATTGAGCATTACTTGTAAGGAAGTCAATATTGTTACTATTGAACATTACTCAAAAACACCATGTCCACTTTCCAAAGAAAAAGAAAAAACCATGTCCAGTAAAGTTATTGTAGGAATTATCCTCTAATCTGCACCAAGAACACGAAAACAAAGGCTAGAGAACCGTAAACAAAATAACAAACAAGAAATCAAAGCACAAACAAAGAAAGAGACAAGCAATTTACTTGGTTCCAACTTTACAAGATCATTCAGGAACTCCACAAAACAACGTCTAACTTTCTCACCAATTTTCCCAGGAAACAAACGCTCCAAGAACCCCAATTATAAAACCCAGAATTTCTCAAGAATTTCTCTCTCAAATCTTTTGTCACATGAGTCTGTTACAAAAGCATTTTTCAAAACCAATTAACAAACTAGCCTTATATAATAAACCAGAGTCAGTCTTTAAATGTCAGCTGTCAGTGCCACATCATCATTAGTCTCCAAGCTGTAGTTTTAAAGTCAACTAGCTGTTACACCTCCAATTGAAATATCTTCTGATTTATTTACAATTTGAGACATACTTAATTGTAACAAATCTCCACCTTGGCTCCAATTGCAAATGATTTGAATTGAACTAGGAATCCCTTATTCATTAGTGTTACATTACCAAAATTCTAAGCAAGTCCAAGGCTTTCTTGAACTTGCCTACAAGAATCACTTTGGTAAGCAAGTCTGCTGGGTTTACTTCAGTAGAAATCATCACAATCTCCACTAGCTGCTTTGCAAGAATATCTCTGACGAAACGTAGTTTCACATTTATGTGTTTTGTTCTCTCATGAAACACATTGTTCTTAGTCAAATGAATAGCACTTTTTGTGAATCACAATGTATAGAAAATTTCTTCAGCACAAACCCCAGCTCACTGATGAATCCTTTTAACCACAAAGCTTCTTTTACTGCCTCTGTTAGAGCAACATACTCAACTTCAGTCGATGACAATGCTATCACATGTTGGAGACTAGACTTCCAACTCACAGTATTTCCCTCAAGAGTGAATACATATCCTGAAAGTTATCTTCTTTTGTCAAGATCACCAACAAAGTCCGAGTCACAATAGCCCTCCACTATGTGATTATTATGTTGATTACCTTTGTAGACTAAACAAACTTCGGAAGTGCCCTTCAGATACCTCAACAGCCACTTTACCGCCTGCTAATGAACTCTACTTGGCCTACTCATGTATCTGCTCACGAGCCCAACTCCATAAGCTATGTCAGGTCTAGAACTGACCATAGCATACATGACACTTCCAACTTCACTAGAATAAGGTACATTCTTCATGAATTTGGCCTATGTCTTCTCATCTTGTTCCTTCACAACTTCAAGTTTGAAATAAGATCGTGCACTCCAAAAGTACAAATGACCTTATTAAGATAATTCTTCTAAGATAAAAACATAATCTTCTTGGTCCTGTCTCTAATAATATCCATCCCTAAAATTCTGCTTGCACCTCCTAAATCCTTCATTTCGAATTCTGAATTGAGCTCATTCTTCAACTTCTGGATTTCTAATTGATCTTTACATGCTATAAGCATATCATCCACATAAATCAGTAAATAGATAAAGTCATTGCATGTCAATCTTCTAAAATACACGCAACTATCAAATCTGCTTCTTGAAAACCCTTTAGAGAGCATAAACTCATCAAATCTCCTATAACATTATCGAGGAGATTGTTTAAGTCCATACAAGGATTTTTTAAGTAAGCAGACTTTGGATTCTTGGCCTCTCACTTCAAACTCTTTAGGTTGAGCCACATATATTTGTTCCTCCAAACTGCCATGAAGGAAAGTAGTTTTAACATCCATCTACTCAAGCTTTAAGTCTAGCAAGGCTGTAATTGCCAAAATAACTCTGATTAAGGTATGTTTGACCACTGGAGAGAAGACCTCATGATAGTCAATTCCTTCTACTTGAAAATAACCCTTAGTAACCAACCTAGCCTTGAATCTAGGTTTCTCCGACCTTCTTTTTAAAGATCCAACTACACCTAATAACTTTCTGGTTCTTCAGTTTCTCCACCAGGGTCCAAGTCTCATTCTTCTGTAAGGATCTCATTTCCTCAACCATTGCTGCCTTCCAATGCGTCCATTCTGAGCTATTTTTTAGCCTCTGCTACAGTATTACGTTTAATCTGCTCCACCTCATCTGCTGCATTTAGTGCAAATGCAATGAGATCCGATTGTGCAAATCTAAGAGGAGGCTTGATCTGTCTTCTACGTCTGTTCTGAGTCAGCACATAGTCTCTGAGTGCTTCTTCTTGAGTAGGAGCTTGTTCATTACTTATGGTGGACTGATCTTGTCGACTTGTATGATCATTACTGCTAGGATTGGTCTGAGTAGCTCCACCTTGATCAGGTAAAACCTTGTTCATCTATTTCTGGTTCCACAACATCTTTTTCAAGTAAACCAATTGTTGGTCTCCGAATCGAATTCGGACGCAGAAGCGTGGCAATAGGAGGGGAAGGGCGGATCGTGTATAATAAAAATTTTCATAAAACTTTTGAGATACTCTATAGATTATATTAATTTATGCACGAATAAATTAATCTCATTAATTCATTTATTAAGAACTCAATCAGGAAAAATACCTGGAAGCCGACTCGGATGATAACTTGAGTTCTTTGACCACGAACAGTCCTTGCTCCAATCTTTGTGTTTAGAAAACCAATGTCTTCCACGTCAATTCCTAGAATCCACGAAGACGTGTGTGTGAGCACACATGAGACAAAATAGGTTACAATAAACACTCGAATTTCCACAAACACCATCTCATGCACGATGTGAAATTTTTGGAGAAAAAATGTTTCCTTCTTTCTATAGAGAAATTTCGGCCACCTCTAAAATTAGGGTAAAAAAAACAATTCCGAAAATTGTCTCAAAAATAGTATTTATAGAGTAGAAGTCAAACTTCTAGAAATAATCCAATATCTATCTCTAAGATAAACCTTGTTAATTATCTCCTATTTGAATTTTAAACAAAATCTCTTATTCCCTTATCCCTTAGTGTGGCCGGCCAAGATGGGATTCCTATCCCTGTGTGTGGCGCCAATACTGGATAGGGAAGGAAGAGAAAATCATCCTTTATCCTGTAGTCCAATTTTATTTCAAATTCAAATTCCAATTTAAGTCAAACTTAAATTAATTTGAATTCTAAATTGAACAACTTATCAAATAAGTTTAA
>NW_010356830.1:89816-129966 GCF_000414095.1 Morus notabilis | reverse complement strand
GAGTCTGTTAAGAACTCAGGATTAAGATCATCCTATATATGACCATCGGTAGACTCAATTAGAATTTCTATACTTAACGGAATTATTAGAAATTCATATTGTGTCTGTGTCCTTGTTCCACATAATCTCATTATGCGAAATACACTCATTCAATATCTCGTCATATTAACAGCGCGGATAACACCGTTCCATTCTAAATGAGAATGACATGTATTAATAATGTTTTAATTAAAGATTCTGAACTTTAATTAAATTCATTATGAACATTACTTTTTTATTATTATCCTTAAACATTATCCTCTCGTATATAACACTTATATACAATGTTTAAGGTTACATAAATAATCATGGAATTTTCATTGATATTCATAAAATATTCATAAATATATGCACATAAAATAATGAATAAACTCTTTTTATTAAATAAATAATAAATATCCTATTACATCTCATGCTTCTAGGACACCATTAATTGAAACTTTCTAGGTATCTATGACTGATCTATGTCTGGAACAACTTCCAGATCAGTTAAGAATTTTTAGAGTCAAGTTGCTTTCTTTTGCTGCTTCACAAGCTGCTACACATTAACACTTAATGATAGAATTAGCAATCAAACTTTGCCAACAACCTTTCTTGTCATGACTCATTGTCAAAGCCTATGTATCCCGCGAAAGACAACTCTTTCACTAACTAAACTATCTTATAGTTTCTTATTTTTCTCATACACTTAAGGATGCATTACACGGCTACCCAATGATCGAATCTTGAGTTCAACTGACAACGACTGACTACTCCCACTGAATATCAAATATTCGGGCTTATAAAGAATAAGAACATCTTCTTTTCTTTCATTTGAAACATCTTGGTTTTGATCAAATCCATAAGACTTAATAGCCTTATCAAACCGGACGTTCCATGATCTAGAAGCTTGCTTCAATCCGTAAATGGATCTCTACATCTTGCAGACTTTCTGCTCTAGGCCTTTCTCTATGTAACCCTCTGGCTGATCGATATAGATGGTTTCCTCAAGATAGCCATTCAAAAAATCTGTCTTGACATCCATCTTCCATATCTCATATTCAAAATATGTTGTTATGGCTAAGAGTGTTCGGATGGACTTAAGCATGGCCATCGGTGAGAGAGTTTCCTCATAGTCAACTCTCTCTTTCTGGGTGTAACCCTTAACCACTAGCCTTGCTTTATAAGTCTCTACTTTTCCATCTGCTCATCTCTTTCTCTTGAAGATCCACTTGCATCCAATGGATTTTACCCCTTCAGGTAGATCTACAAGTTGCTAGACTGAGTTAGAGTACATAGACTCTATCTCGAGTTTTATAGTTGCTTGCCACTTTTTCTTATCAAATCATCCATCGTAGCCTTAAAGGTCAACGGATCCTCCTTACCGTCATCAACAGTGACGATCTGTGCTTCCTCAGTATACCGGTCAGGTAACATGCTTACCTTCCCACTACGATGAGGTGCCACAGAAGTTTGATTAGGAATCGTGGTCATTCTTAGCGTTTCAACAACTCTTGTCGGTTGTGGTCCAATCTTATTGGAAAGTAACTTTTCCAGAACTGCTTTGCTTCTGGGCTTGATAACTATCATATAGTCATGCTCCAGAAACGTGGCATTTGTCGATACAAATACTTTTGATTCTTATGACTATATAAAATAATCATTCTCTTGTCCCCATTGCATATCCCACAAACATGTATATTTATGATCTTGGTTCCAACTGCCCAGTCTATTGTTTCATCACATGAGCCGGACACCCCTATATGTGAATATGCTTCAAAACTAGCTTTCGACCATTTCACAACTCTAATATACACGGTGGTTCTTAGGGCATAATCCCAGAACGAAGTCGGAAGTGAAGAATAACTCAAAATTGATCTTATCATGTCGAGCAAAGTCTGATTTCTCTTTTCGGCTACACTATTTTACTGTGGTGTACCGGGTGTAGTCACTTGGGATACCACACATTCTTCAATCAAGAAATCCCGAAACTCTTTGTCCAGGTATTCACCCCCTCAATCTAATCGAAGTGTCTTGATTGGTTTACCTGACTGTTTTTCAACTTATGCTCAGAATTCTCTAAACTTTCTAAAGTTTCAGATTTATGTTGCATTAGGTAAACATAACCATATCTCAAATAATCATCAATAAAAGTGATGAAATATTTGTAACCTCCTTTATCTTGGACATTTAACGGTCCACATACATCCGAATGTATTAGCTGAAGAGGTTCTGTGGCTCTTTCTCCTTTCGACATGGAAGGCCCCGTGGTCATTTTGCCTCCCAGACAAGATTCATAGGCTGGAAGCTTACTAACTTTTAGTTCGCATAAAGGACCATCCTTTACCAGTCTTTAAATCTTGTTTAGGCTAATATGACCAAGTTTAAGATGCCACAGATATGTGTTATTTATCGTGAGAGATCCTTTGCTTCTTATTCTTAAGTTCGGCAACTTTTAAACTTTTCATTACCACCATGATTCCTTTGAACACCTTCAAGATCCCACCTTGTGATCTGTAGGAACAACCATTTGTGTCTAACATTCCCAATGACACCAAATTCCTTTTAAGATCAGGAATGTATCTAACTCCAGTTAAGGTTTTCACAGATCCATCCCACATTTTTATTTTAACAGACTCAATGCCCTTAACTTCACAGGATACGTTGTTTCCTATTAGGACCTTGCCTCCAGAAACCTCATTGAGATCACAGAACCAATCTTTTCTGGGTGTCATATGAAAAGTACACCCAGAATCCATAATTCATTCATCAGTTGGGTCATTATCAGAAACAGTAAGGACATCTGCATTATCAAGACCATCGATGGCGAACATCGTCGTGCTTCTGATCTTTCTTTCTCTGAGGGCAAAATCTTCTAATGTATCCTTCTTTATAACAGGTCCAACAAGTTTTCTTGGACCTTGATTTTGATCTAGATTTACTCTTGCCTCTATATTGATTGTCCCTCTTTTTTAGTCTTCCACGAACGTTGAGGCCTTCACCATTTGATCTTGAATGTTTTTCATTTGCTTTAAGATCCAGTTCCTTTGAATATGCAACTCTCATTACTCTATCCTGCGACAGACTTTCTTTACCACACTTTAAAGTATCTCGCAGTTGATCATACTACTTTGGAAGGGAATTTAGGAAGAAGATAGCTTGATCTTCCTCGTCAATTGTGACCTCAATATTTTCAAGATCTGCCATAAGTTTGGTGAACTCATCGACATTCTCATCAATCGACTTGCTCTCATCCATTTTGAAACCACATAAGCTTTGTTTCAGATAGATTATGTTTGGTAATGCCTTGGTCATGTAAAGTTCCTCTAACTTCGACCACATCTCTGCAACGGATTTTTCTTTGACAACCTTCCTTAGAATCTGATCACTTAGGCTCAGAACAATCGCATTACGACCCTTCTTCAGAATATTGGCTTTTTCTTTGTCATCTAGAGTGTTTGACATTTTCAATTCTCCCTGTAAGGCTTCATCTTCTCCCTCCATAAATTGAAGTCGTTCTTCCCATCAAACTTCTCAATGTCGAATTTGATCATCGACATCTTCAGAGATAATTAGTGGCCAACGAATCTTGAATATTGAACTTCGAATTGCAAGAACCTCCTATCAGCGAGAGATGCCTTAAAAAATCATTTTTTGGGTTGCTCTAATACCAATTTGTAGAAATTATCCTCTAATCTTGTAACACCCTGAAGAATTAATTGAAATTAATAAAGGTAATTGAGATTATTAGTGTGCCTAATCTGGATTATTAATTGAGTTTAATTAATAAATGTTTCTGACACATGTCATTTTCTTTTCCTTTTCTTTTCCTTTCCTTTTTCCTTTTTCCTTTCCTTTCTCTTTCCTTTCCCGTGCACTCTCTCTCTCTTCTTCACTCTCACTCTCCCGCTCTCTCTCTCTCTCTCTCTCATTTGTGTCCCAAATCAAACGGATCTTGAACCAAGAAAAGATTTAAAGAAGTTTTCAACATCAAGAGAAGGATTCGAGGTATGATTACTGAAAGAACCTCTCTTGAATCTTAAGTTTTTTAATTTCAAAACTTATTTTTGGTTCAAACCGGATTTTGATGGTTTTTTTAACAAAACTAGAGTAGAAATTGGAGATCTTGGGTTCTTTGGACTTGTTTTAGGACCTAGAACCAAGATCTAGTGGTTTTCCTTCGAAATATTTCGATTTGGGACTGGATTTGTAGGTTTTGGACTAATTTCCGTGAGCTTCTCTCGCGCAGCTGATTCCACCGGTCGACCTGTGCGGTCGACCAGATCACATGGAAACCGGTCGACCTATGCGGTTGACCGGATTGCAGGCTGACCGGTCGACCGGTGTGCACACTACCGGTCGACCGGTAGTGTTGCACTGCTCTGTCACCGGTCGACCGGTTGACACGGGGTTTGACCCTGTTTAGCCTGAAATTGCTGTTTTAACCCCTGTTTTCGAGAAGAACCCAAATTAGCTTCATTTGGGGACTTGAGATGAATGGATTAGCATCTTTAATCCTTGTTTTGAGATTGAAAACCATAATTTGAAACATGAAAATGGATTAGGGCACACTAATAAGAAATCTTGGTTGAAAATTGAGATTTAGATTGCTTTAGGAATGAGAATTGATCCTAAAGTGTTGTCTTGCATCAGTGATCGCTGAGGATTCAGACTGAAGGGGCTTGAGGAAGCGGAAGCCGGAAAAGGCAACGCTAGTCCCAGGTTTGATAGTGCGAGGTAGGATTTCTATCCCTTTTCCTTGTGAGCCTGTTTTCAAAAAGGATTTCGACCTTGAAAATGTTTTAAAGAAAAGGATTGGTTTGCAAAAGAAAAACATTTTGAAAACCATAGCTTGTTTAGTCATGGAACCTCATGGCTTGTCCAGTCATGGGGCCCACGACTTGAGTAGTTCGTGGGGTCGTATTAACGATTTCAAGATGTTAATGAATGATTTCTTAAGCAAAGAGATCTTGTGAACTGGTAATAAAGTCTATTGCTGTAAGCTTAGATAGGATGCGAAGAGTGCATCCTCGGGGGCAAAACCCGAAACTCGGTCCGGGTAGGCGAGGCACTTGGTTAGGTAAGTAATTTGTACTAATTACTTGCTGAAGCCTGTAAAACGGTTATTTTCAGTTATATTTCCTTTGAGAAAAAGGATGTGAGGTTCCGGCTGTTCTGTCGGGACTGAATGTCTAATTTTATTTACTTAGATTATGTTTGGTAGATGGATTCGTTCCCTGATTCGAATCATGATACGTGGTTCGCTACAGTATTTTCTCTCACAAAAAATACACGTAAATAAAAAATGGTTAAAATCACATGGTTCTAATCCATGAACCAAACGGACTCTTATTCATTCATGTATTTTCTCGCACACTTATTATTCATTTATTTATAACGTTTATTTCAAATTATATCCTACTAGGCCTTTCGCTCACGTTTTATGTTTCAAATGTATTAAACCCCTCCCAGGAGATTCTAGGAGCAGTGCACAGTAGCTGCATAATCGCTACGGAGCAGCTGAGTTGTGCTGCTGTTGGAATCAAGTGAGGATCGTAAACATCCTCTTGGACAAATGTAAGGAATTTGAGAAATTCTGTAAACTTATGTAATATTTGGATTTACTAGACTGTGGTTGATGTCTGTTGTAATGATTATTTACATGAGCATGTATGTACGATACTGTATGTCCTGTGGGGTAGAGCCCTGTGTGTCAGAGGCTTTGGGATCTTGTAATGTAATTTATTCATATTTTAATGCAGTTAAGTGTGGGGCCCGGTTGGGAACCTGCTTTATTAATTCCAAATCGAGCTCCGCGTCACCCACCCCGTTTGGGGGGCGTGACAAATCTGCACCAAGAACACGAAAACAATGGCCAGAGAACCGTACACAAAATAACAAACAAGAAATCAAAACACAAACAAAGAAAGAGACAAGCGATTTACTTGGTTCGGACCCTTACGAATCCTAATCCAAGGCAGAGATTTTTTCTCTAGCTCAATCCACTAGTTCGTCAGCAAGTATACACCCACAATAACAGACTTTACAAGATCACTCAGGAACTCTACAAAACAACGTCTCAGTTTCTCACTAATTTTCCCAGGAAACAAACGCTCCAAGAACCGCAATTACAAAACCCAGAAATTCTCAAGAATTTCTCTCTCAGATCTTCTCTGACAAAAGTATGTTACAAAAGCATTTTTTAAAACTAATTAGCAAACTTGTCTTATATAATAAACCAGAGCCAGTTTTTAAATGCCAGCTGTCAGTGCCACGTCATCATTAGTCTCCGAGCTGCAATCTTGAAGTCAACTAGCTGTTACACCTCCAACTGAAATATCTTTTGATTTATTTACAATTTGAGACATACTTAATTGCAACAATTATCATACAATCATGTCTAAATTTTTCACACAAATTCAATGGAAGACTTTTTTGTGTCATTTGCTGTTAGAAATCAGTATGATAGACCATAAAAACAATTAGAACTCTGAAAGTTGTCATGGGAGACTTTTATATCACTTGTTGATTTTTCTTGTTAGCTTTTTTTTTTTTTTTTTTTCATTTAAACAGGGTTTGAATTTTCATGTTTCCTTTGCCTGTCATTGTCTCTCACACTATTCTGATTCTTTTAAGCAGATCAAATCAGCCACATGCTACAGAAAGATGTAGACAATGTTGCAATTGGGCAATCATGGGATTATTCTTCTTTAACTTGTGCTTAGACTGTTTGCCGAGCATGATCCCTCTGAGGATGTGATCATAGGGCCCCACAAGCACAAAAAAAAGTCTGCATTGAGCCGTAATCACTTATGCCTGAAAACGATTACGAATCGCATCACTTCATCCCCGCAAAGACCTATTGAATATTAAATCATAACTTTCTACGTGTTGTTGTTGCTAGTAATCTTTATGAATTAACTCCTTTTATCCAAACATAAGACTTTTTAACGCCCTCTCTGTGAGAAGCAAATATTTAAAACAAGAAAATAAGGGACGATTATTCAAGATTCATTCATTTAATTAATTCAAGTTTTCAATTTCAGTTTTATTACAGTTAAAAACTCACAAAAAGTCACATTTAAATTTTTTTTACTACAGTAAAAAACTCTCATATAAAATCACATCTCAATTCAAATTAAAAATTTAAATCTGTAAACTAAATAAGGCCTCAATGTACTTTAATTTTCATATACCTACGGGGGGAAAATATGTTAAGAGCAGAGTAGTACAAATGTACATACAATAATAAAAGAGAGTTTCAAGTCATAGAATTATTGGAAAAGGCAAAAGTCAAAGACAAACATCATACGTAACCCTACATGCATGTCATAACAGATCGATTATATCCTAAAGAATATTGTTGATTAATTGATTTCCTTGTCAAAAAGCTTGTTTAAGTTGTCGTATTCTTTGTATTATTATTGCCCCCTTTTAGCTTTACCTATTGACTTAAACAAATACAAATGAATCAGGGATTCAGGCTTTGGACCACATGCACATAATTTTTATTTTAATTTTAAGAGCTGTCTAGGAATGTATCTTTGATGGGATATAATTGTCGTAGCACCATGTGTCTCAAACACTGATTTTTGATGCGCCAGCCACTAAAGAAAAAAGTTTTTTTTTATTTTTTTTTATTTCTTAGGATCAAGGTTTTTTAAACATATAATATAATTTAGGTTTTTTTATCATGAGACTCCTTTAAAAAATTCACCAGTAGAATATTTTGTTTTAACTGTTAGATTACTTTTTCAACATTTACATATATAGAGGAAATAATTTTGTGCGGCGCGTTATTAATTTTTAATACAAACATGCACAAATCTAACCATTAAAAATAATAAAACAATAAATACAGTATTTTATAAGTAGATTTTTTTAAAGAGTCGGACACTCTATAATTTAAAGGTGTAAGACCTTTGATTCAATTATTCAAAGTTAATAATAGTTTCTTTCCAATTCACTGCACATGTTGTGTTTCAGATTCTAATTTCAGTTTATCAATAAACAAAGCCAGCTTGGAATCTGTGTTTGTTAAATACAAAGCAAAAGCTTCTGTAAACTGTAGAAAACTTGAAAAGTTATTAGTCACAATCAAATCTGTTGGCGAAGCTGTTTTTTGTTTTTTTGTTTTTTAAAAAAATTTAATGATGAAATAGACAAGCACAGCCAAAAAGGTTTTTGAATCATGTGGATAAAAGTGGAATACTGCAGTCTCTATTGACAGAAGAAAAAGGTTTTTTAAAATCCGACTGACTTATTCCACAAACAGAAATACTCACAAACAAACGACACAATTAATAAAAACGAACATTCAAGAGACAGAAACAGAAGCAAGTTATGAATATTATTAGGCAAAAAGAATGTTGGAAGTAATCTCTCGAGACTGGGAAGTGTTGTACTAGATGGCAACATCAGAAATATAACGTTTTTAACAAAAAGGGAACTGCAACATCAAAATCTAATAATTAAAAGAAAAAAAGAAAACAAAATAAAAGGAGAAGAACTTATGGGAAGCGTGCCTATGAAATCCTCAGAAGAACTACAGTGGTTTCTATGAAATCCTCAGAAGAACTACAGTGGTTTCTATGAAATCCTCTGGCGTAATGGCTTGGGAAGCGTGCCAGATGGGAGACATGTCGCAAGATGAGCTAACCTGCCTAAGAGATTGTGCATATTTGTTTACAGTAGTGTCGTTTCTTTACACCTTGAGAATTCACTTTAATAGATGAAAATGCTGATACAGAAAATGTATGGACTGTTGAGGCACAGAACTGATAGGAGACATGCAATATATATGTATTTATATATATCCAGTTCTTCAAATGAAAGTATTCCCTTCATGCCTATGTGGGCGTCTCAGGGTAGTTCTCCTGGTGCTATCAGTATACACACATGTAAATTCATCAAAAAGTATACATACATATAGATACACAAATATAATATTGATTCTTGAACAACGCTAAAGGCACTAAAGCTATCCAAGTTCCAACACCCCACCGTAAAAAAAAGTGGATCCAAATCGGAGCCTTAAAATGTGACCCACTTTCTATTAATCGTGACGTTACGAGTAGTGTCCCAAAACTATATATAACTTATATACGTGTGTGCATGAGAAATGCTAAGTATCACTTTTTTTTAAACTTTCTAAAGTAATGTTAAGTATCACTTTTTCTATAATTTTTTTCGTTCACTATTTAAAACGTAAACTCTACTATCTCATTTTTTGTTTAAATAATAATATATCAATGTTAGTGGTGTCTACATGTTAAATAATAAATGTAAAATGTGATGCTAACATCTATATATAGTTATAAAATAGTTTTTTTTTTTTTTTGACGACTACTTCCTTTCTTCTGGTGTATCAGTAAATCTAATTTCCAAAAAAGACAATATATATGGCTTAAACCACGAGTTAGAAGTATAACATCTAACACCTACCTTTTTAGGACTTTACCTCAGGAGCGCAGAGATGCTATACATGATGGGCAGCCTAATATGTACTTCTATCCAATAGCCAATGAAGTCAATCCAATATAATATTAGTGGTTATGGTCCAACTTCCCAAGTAGTCAAGTACAAAAACAAAAGGAAAAGGGACAAGGGTACGTAAGACAAATTATTAAACTAATTGATGATCATTTGGACCAAAAAGAGTAGAAAAAGTTGAATGTAATTACTCTGAAGATGATTGAATCACGTGTAATAATAACTGAATCACCATAGTTCTGGAACTTCAAAGACAAGCTTTATTAACAAAGGTGAAGAAAAATGAAGAAACAAGCTATTGAGATCTGTCAAAAGAAATCCACTGACCTATTTGTTATAACTATATTTCTGTTGTTTCCATATATTTATACCTCGCCTCGCCATTCATGGTGTCTCACCCCCAGGGTATAAATCAGTTCTGGAAAACCTATTTACAATCTAGTAAAACTTGTTCCAAAAATTTCCATGACTTTATGCTACTTATTTACTTGAAGAGCTCATCCAAGTTGCATTGTCAAGATAACTGTTAGAATAGACTTGTTAACTGTAACCAATCATTCTTCACTTGAGAAGAATCCTATAAGGCAAACTCGTCCAAAGCATGCGCCAATTAGATACCAGTTCTGTCCTCTGAAGCATAAAAACAAATCTTCTCAAGTTTTCTAGGCCACTCTTCTCCAAGTACCGTAGGGTTCGTCTCCATTGCAACCCGAAAGTCCAACATGGATGCCGGACTGGACCGGCTTGGTTTCTCTACATATCTCATAGGCCACGTCCCATTCAAACCGTGCATTACTCTGCCATGTCCTTGGTCCATGTGATTGGTTCCAGACCTCGAACCAGCTAGTTCCAAACAGGGCTTTATCAGTCTCTTCAGGTAAACATCGAGACTATTATTCAACACGTTGGCGCAGTCTACCGACATTTTCAATCCTTCCATCTCCAATTTCGGCTCCAGCCTCTTCATTAGAGAGCTCGTATCAGGTAGCTCGCCGTTGTTATTACATGTACCAGAGGGATCTGTGGACGCTGATCGTTTTGAAAGCAGATTGCGTCTCTTTTTAATATCTTCCAGAATGCCAAGAGGAGCTGTGAGAGGACTTCTGCTGTGGATGAACAGGCTTCCAGCGGCTTGTTCAACCTCTTCTCCATCTTCGTCGGAGCAAGGGGGTCTGCTACCTAAAGAAAGCAGCTCTGAAGCACTATGTTGTTCTTGAATTTTAGGCGTCGAATCTTCACACGGAATGCAATGGCTCTTCCCTTGAGGTCCAAGAGGGCTTGGACGATCCCTCAACTTGCGATCACGAAGACTCGGAGTTCTCCCCTTTCGAGGTGATTGCGGAAAATCTCTGCACAACGACTGAAGGCCACTTCTTTGGAATCCGTTGGGAACTTTAATGCTCAAGGAGCCAGTTTCTTTGCTTATTTTTGGCGGCGGAGTCGTGGAAAGGCTTGCATTTTTTAGAATTGATTTGACGAGTTTATTGTGCTTTCCCTATTATACCAACGCAGAGTTTGTGAAACTCAGTTCCACTGATCTTAAGGCTCAAGTATTTTGTCAAAAGACTAAAATACATTTCTGCTTTTTGGCGCCCAAGCTTGTTCTCAATCTGTGATTTCAGCTCCAAAGTGTTTATCCGAGAAAACTGCCGACTTGCCGGCATTTTGAATCCCAAATTCTCACTACACAACAGAAAAAATTAATCAGCCCAAGCAATGGGCAATAACAATGCAACAATTACATTCCACATCTCAGTGCAAGCCCAAAACGCTAAATCCCAAACTTCTTTTGTCTCTTTCCCAAATACAATACCATCATATGACAAAGCAATTTTTTTTCCAAAAAAAACCATTGGTGCCCACTTATACAAGCTGTGGATAAGGGAAAAGTAATTATATATATTGCACTTAAAGTCCTTCAGCTAAAGATCCAACTTTACAAAAGAAATTTTCACTGTTAATTCAAACAGTACAACCATACTCAAGTACATAAATATTTCAGTTTGAAGCCCATTTAACTATAAACGACCAGAATTTATTGTTTCAATTAAAAACCCCAGAACTTTTTTCCCCCTTCTATTTGGGCAAAAATTCCACCTGGGGAAAAAGTCAACATGACTTGCTCAAACAAACTGAATTAATCAAATTCGCAAAATCGAAACAAAACAAACAATAACCCAGATCAAAGATCAACCTCAGAAGTTATTTCTACTATTGAATTTTCAATCATCTTCAAATTTCAGAGCAAATTGAAATCGAAACAGCAAGCAATAAAAAAAAAAAACACTAAACTCCTAGCACTGATCAAATTCGACGTACAGAAAAACAAAATTCAAGAAAACGATAAAAACCGCAACAATTAAGCATTTCGAAACTCTCAAGTAAAGAAATTAAACTTCCAATCAATACCTAGTTGAGAATTCGACCAAGACACGCCAAACACCGAAGAAACCAAATTGGGGCAACGAAACGAAGAACCAGCGAAAACAAAAACGGAAAAAACCAACCTTAATTAGCAGAATCCGAGTCGAAATCGGCGCGGGCTTCACTTTCGGAAAGTGTATTTGCGCGATCACTCACTCGACATAAGCTTAAATTTTATTTTATTTTTTTTTACGGGAGAGATTAGGGCTAAGAAAAGAAAGAAAGGAAGGGGATTTTTTTTTTTTTTTTTTTTGGCTTCAGAAGCTTCTGAAGTCGTATTTAGGGTCAAACACACGTGCGTTTATATGAAAAGCGTGACGAGAGAAATATAACTTTTTTTTTTTTTTTTTTTTTTTGGAGGTGTGTCAAAGTGAGTGTTGTGAAATATGAAGTACTACCACTATAACCAATCACACATATTTAACTTGTGACTTTGCGACTTTAAGGATGTCACAACTCACACGCACACATAAAAAAGCCTTTCATGTTTTTCTATCTGAGCTATTTCTATTTATATTTCTAATTCCAACCTTCACACGATCTCTAAAAAAACAACAAAAGTCAGCGGGTCGGGTTTGAAATTTTGGAATTTTGGGCCTTCAAGTTTTGGACTTAGGCCACCTACATTCTTTTTGTACCCACTAAAGTCGTCATCATACTCTCTCTTTTTCTTTTTAAAAGAAAAAAAAAATCCTCTTCTCTATGATGATAAACATACGTGTTGGATGTATTCTAACTAAGTGTCAAATTTGTTTTCTAATTACAAGAAAAAAAATCGGCTTCCTAATTTTGAATACTAAATAATTGTTTTTTCTAGTGGACATAAATATTATATTTGGTATTGAAGGTTAAGTAATATTAACAAAGAAAACAAAGAAAAGTTGCCACCTGGTCCTAACGAGTAACAATACTTATTTTTTGTAGTTGTTTTTATTGGTGAATGGTTCTAATATCATTATAATTTATAGGGATTCTATACTAGCGAATAGTTATTAGCAGCATGTAACTCTATAAATTTACTAGTAGAATTTAGTGTGCAATTGAACATCTAAGACTCGTTTACTTCGCGGATTCGAGTTAAAATGTAACATTTTCTGAAAGCTTTTTACTATAGCAGAAAAAGTTAGATATGATATTTTTTTAGAGTTTTTTACTGTAAAAACCTAAAACTGAAAACTCAAATCAGTGAAATAAACGAGACGAGAGTATACAATTTGGCCAATATCTAATAAGAATTTGGTTTATATATATATATATATATATCATTTTTATGCCATGGATTTTGAAGTTATCAAAAAATCATATCTTGTCGGATTTTATTACTTTTATACCTTGCAATTTCAAATGTCAAAAAATCATATCTTGTCAGATTTTATCACTTTTATACCTTGCAATTTCAAATGTATGTTAATGTTCAATTTTAACCACAAAAGGACCTAAAACTCTAAAGGTATCAAATATATGGATTTTCTCATGAATTTAAAATGTGAAGGTATATATTCGATATATTGTATAATTTTTTAATAACCTCAAAACATATGCAAGCTATATAAATAAAAAAAAGAAAACCCGTAAATAATTTTACAATTCATTAGTGTTTGAAATCCTTAGATTTTTATATGACTACATACTTTTTTTTAAGGAAAAAAAAAAAACAATCATTCTTGGAAGATTACTCCATTGGCTTTTTTTTTTTTTTACAGTTTTAATTCCTAACACTAAAGTTGATGAAAGATGTCTGAAATTTAATAAAGACAATCACATCCCTATTGCACATATAGTGATTGAAGGTTCTACAAAAAATAGTTGTATAAATGTAAGATGCTTTAATTAATTTGTAAGAATTTTAACAACAATGAAGAGAATCCTTTTCATTTAATATAACTATCCTTTTTATAAAATTTCAGTTAGTATTCTATTGGGGACGATAATCTTGATAAATTTCTTTGGTCACTTTTAGTTTTAAGAATAAAAATTGTCAAAAAGGGGACAATAATCTTGCTAATTATCTTTTGTCACTTTTAGTTAATTAGTTTTAAGAATAAATTGTCAAAAAATGAGTTAAATTCATAAATAGTCCCTAAACTTTTTTTCTCTCTATACAATTAGTCCTTGTAGTCAATTCCTCTCATGAATAGTTTCTAAACTAAAAAAGAGTCTCATAAATAGTCTATTTGTTAAATTTTGGATGAAAATCATTAACTTTATCTCATGAAAGGTCCTTAAATTATTTTCTCTCTTTTTGAAAATAGTCCTTATGTTAAAAATTGTACTAAATTTAATCCCTAAACTTAAAAAAAAAAAATATGCCAAACCAGTTTATTTTTTAAATAAGTGGATAGAAAACATTAAATATTGAAGTTGTACCAAATTTAGTTTCTAAGATAAAAAAAAAACCAAAATTAGTTTTTTTGCTACACATATTTGACTTTTTTTTAATCTATTTATACACATGTGTAATTTGATATTTTTTTTGAGTGATTATATTTACCCTACCGTATTAATAAATGTTCCCATATTATTATTATATGATAATAATAACTTCAAAGACGTCTGTCTTCATAAATACTTTAACTATTTTATCTCTCAATCTGTCATTTTATTTTTTATTTTCTTATTAAGAAACAAACTTCTATAAAAAAAATAAAATTACAAACTAATTTAATTCAAAACAAAACAAAAAGATGAAACCCAACACATGTAAAAATTAACCAAGAAGACAATACCCATATATATCTTAACCATTTATTAGATTTTCACACCAAATGTAAAAGGATCCCTAAGAAAAAGAGTAAAAGCAATTAACTGCAAATCACAATTTACAATACAACAAAGTGTATAACACTATTATTTTATAACATTGTTTATCTACTATAACAAAAAATTAAAAAATATATATTACTGTTTATATTGGGTTACTTAGAAATTTAATGCGGTCAATAGAATCACTTTTTTTTTTTAATTTAGAGACTAAATTTGGTACAACTTTCATATTTAATATTTTTTTACATCTATTTATTTAAAAATAAAGTGATTTTGACATTTTTTTAAGTTTACGGATTAAATTTAGTAGAGAGAAAATTTAGAAACCTTTTATGAGACAAAGTTAACGGTTATCATTTAAAATTTATCAAAATGATCATTTATGTGAAACTTTTTGAGTTCAAAGACTATTCGTGAGATAGATTGACCATGAAAACTAATTATAGAAAGAGAAAAAAGTTCAGACACTATTCATGAATTTAACTAAAAAATAGAGTTTATGAAGTAATCTTCCAAGAAAAATAATTTGGGAACCAAAATCACACAAAAAGCTCGTAATTCAAAAACTAACAGGGTTAATAATATATATATATATATATATATATTTTTTTTTAATACAGTTACCTAATATTCCACATTATTACTCAAAGGTCTCAAACCAAATAAAAGTGGGGAGTTTGTTGGTAGGAAATTCCGGTGGTATAGGTTTTATAGTTACATTTATGCTAGAGTTGATCATCATCATATTTCCAAGGGGAAAAAAAAAAGTTTTAACCGATCATACAAATTTCACTAAAGTCTAATAAAAATTTAACGGCTTAAAGACATTCAAAATTCGGAAGACATCTACGTACCCTGAGGCCTAACGTCCTGAAATTGTGAGAAATAACCGTGAGGAAATTAATAGCCATTTTATTTCAAAAGAAAAATAACGATTCGTAATTAACATATATATATATATAATATCATCGCATGTTTATAAAGAGGTATATTAACATAAATGTGAATAGTTGATGTAAAAATGGACTATTATAATTTTTTATTTTTCGAGAGTCAATTCTAAATCATAATTTATTTGTTTTGTATATTCTTTTATTTTATACAATTTTAATTAAATTTAACGGTTAAAACATACTGATAAATTACCGAAGAAATTCTCTAAAAAAAAATTCTTGTACTTGTGATAAGATGAAAGCGAAAAGCAAAAAAGGAAATACTGACTACTTGGCGAGTTTTTTTTTTTTTTTTTTCCCCTTTTGGGTTGAGTGTGAGCCTCAACCTGATTACTTGATTAGCGCAGACAAAACTATGACAGTTGTAGGTATTAACTGAAGGCTGAAACCCAAGCTTACCGTGTTCGTCAAATTATACATACATTTTACGAATTACGAAATTATCGCAAAGTAGTTACGTACTTCCACTGTTTACTTGGATCTCGAATTCCAAGAATGGATGTTTCAGCTTGTACATAAAAAATTAAAGTACTCTCCATATCATCTCTACGATAAATACATGTTCAATTAT
Organism: Morus notabilis; assembly: GCF_000414095.1. Taxonomy (NCBI): domain Eukaryota; kingdom Viridiplantae; phylum Streptophyta; class Magnoliopsida; order Rosales; family Moraceae; genus Morus; species Morus notabilis. Next base: position 113,745 of record NW_010356830.1, on the reverse strand, counting down.
ATCCTGTAATGTATATATATACAGCATGCCAAAAAGGAGTGATATATTTGTATATACGTATACGTATAGGTATCAAAATTTTCAAACTCATTGTAATTAAGTTGAGAAAGATACTTAGATAAGTATATGCCTTAAACCATATGGATGAATAACCATATATTAACACAATTTGTTTCAGGCTGATGTAACGTATATATAATAACCAGTTACTTTCACGACAAATAAATGTCTCATTCAGTTCGTTAATTCGAGTTTTTAATTCGAGCTAAGATGTAACTTTATGTGAGAATTTTTAACTATAGCAGAAAAAGTTAGAAATGACTTTTTGTGAGAGCTTTTAACTGTAGCAAAACTGAAATTAAAAACTTGAATCGGTGAAATAAACGAGGCCAAAGAAACGAGACAAAATTGCATCAACGTTGTTTCCAAGTAGAGAATGGTTGACAAAATATTCTCAACATAAATGATATTCCTAAAACCAGTCAATAACTGTACTGCTATACATTTACCTTCTTGAAAATTACCTCTTCATTGGCGGTTGATTAATGGCCTACTACGCTACTACTGTTTTTAGGAAAGAATAAGACCAAATATTTTTTTTCCTTTTTTTTTTTTATTGAAGATCACCTAATAAATGATGTCATGGAATTTAAAGAGCAGGAAACAAAACACACGTTAAAATTTTTTAGAATTGGAGCGAAACAATATGGGTTGCACTAACTTATTGCTTAATTAATTTGCAATTTACAAACTAAAATTTCATAATAGTCATGAGTAATCATCTAATTCACATAGGAAAACTAGAACACGTACGTCTCAAATCAATTGATCAACTCCCCCCACAAAATTAAACTACATGTAGAAATTAATTAGAAGATTAAAAATTAGCATAGAGATACTAATCAACAAGAAGAAGAAAAGAAGTAATTAATTGGCCGGATCATAACTAATTAATATATTTTACTTTGAAGTTTAATTCAAATTAATCAAGCAGAGACCCAAACAGTGGCAAACACAACATTGTGGCCTTTCCATGTGAGCACAAGGTCCTCATCTTCCCTCTTCACACCCCAACCAGCAGCATGCTCATCAAGCATTGCCTTCACCTCCGCCACCGCCTCTTCGCCGAAGCTAACGCTCCGAAACCTCGCGTTCCGCATCCGCTGCACCCATTTCGCCTTCGGCTCGAGCCTCTCCACCCTCTGAATCCCCTCGTTCGCCAACACATTCTCTATCTTCCAACAAATATCCGCCTCATACCACTGCCGCTGCTTACTCCCCTTAGGCAGAAAAGTGTCCACTGTGTCGTACGGAATCCACAGATAATTAAACGCCGACCTTAATCTGCATACGAGGTTGTTGGACGTCAAGTCAGCGTCTTCGTCGACCAAAACGACGACGGTCGGGTCGAGGCTACGGATCGCCTTGAGAAACATTGTTCGCAGAGGAAGCAGTGTCGTTTCTTCCGGGATGTGGTGGAGTTTCATGTGGCAATTTATAACGAGAGCCTCTCCGTCTCCGGTTTCGGAGTATACTAGGTTTTGGACGCGGAGCTGTTCGATTAAGGAGGCGAAGCCGTCGGAGTAGCTTGAGGGGATGACTCTGAATTCGAGGACGATGTTTCGGGATCGGGCGAAGTTGACGAGCTTGGCGCCGAGTTCCTCATAGGAGAGGTCGAGGGCGGGAGGGAGCGAAACGGCGTCGTTGTTGGAGTAGTTGCACTCCGCGGCGACGGTGAGCTTGATCAGAGGCGGCACCTCGTTGTGGTGGCGCGTGGCGATAGAGTCGACGAGGGTGGGAATCTGCATGCAGTGCGTGAGGCTGAGGTCGACGATGTGGACGACGGGGCGGCCCTCGACGGCGTCGAGGATGGCGGCGTTGGCGGCTGTGAACCCGAAGCGGTGCCACGGCGTGAGGTCGATGAAGTTGGCGAGCTCGATGACAGAGAACCGGTGCGTCTCGACGGAGACGGAGACGCCGTCGGAGGGGAGCATGTTGCAGGCGCCGGTGCGGGCTGCGCGTGAGACCAACGCGCGGAGGAAGCCGCACGCGAGGCGCTGGTTGGCGTCGCCGTCGGGCGGGGCGATGTTGTTGAGGACCCACAGGATCTGCTGGGCCAAAGTGACGTCGTTTGCTTCGATGGCGTTGGCGCAGTGGACTAGTAACTGTTCCATGCAATTGGCGTCGCCGAAGCTCGAGCCGCCGCTTCCTCCTCCTCCTCCCACTCCCAACGCCTTGGAAGTAGTAAATCCCGGCCATGGACGTGAGGAATTACTACTTCCACGGTGATGGTGAAGAATTTGGTTCTTGTTCATCATGACCTGGAGATTAATGATATTGTGTAAAGGCACTGGTACTGACGGTGGCACTTGCGGCTCATGAGTGAATTGCATATCTCTCTCTATCTCTCTCTCACGTTAATTTTATGAGAAAGAAGTTGGCAAAAAGAGTAAGAGAGAGAAAGGGGGAGAGACGAAATATGGGTTCAGAGAGAGAAAGAGACGAGACTAACCAGTAGTGGGTACGACATCGGGAAACGAACCAAAATATTGGAGAAACTAGACGGAACAGTTTGGGGGAATTCTGCAAATGAATCGAAAGGGAAATGGACAGTTCAGCTTTATGTGGAGATTTTGGTTTTGGCTTTATTTGTTTCTTTTCTTTTTTGTTTATAATTTTTCCATCTCTATGTTTTTTTTTTTTTTTTCCTCTCATGGGATGTAAAAAGAAAACTCAAAAAAGGGACTGGTCATGGATATTTAAGAGTGGCAAATAATACTCAGCTCTCAGCTCTCATCCCCAAAAAGATCAATAAAAACACAAGTAATTCGAAGTCAAATTCGGCAAAAGAGACCTGTCGAACAACTATTCAGGCTTTTTGCATAGGGCAATAAGGCTACTATATATCATCCTATATAGCATCCTATACATGACCACCACAGGAACAACCTTTTCATTGCTGCAAAAGGGCCTAAACTCTATAATCCCCTCTTTCGTATCTACTTTTGGCTGCTTTTTTTTTTCTCTTTTTCCTTTTCTTGTTCAGGTAAAATAGATCACTAAGAGATAGAAGGAAAGGAAAAAAGAGAGGTTTGAAATAAGAAGAGTTAGAGGTTTTTTTTTTTTTTTTTTAATGTTGGATTTTGGTGGCATGTGAAGTAGCCGGCCAGGGGATTGTCCTTTTGTGGGAGTTGTGACTTTGTCGTGTTATGGACTGAGTTTTGATTGGTGGCAGCTATAACGTTTCTCTGCTTTTTTTCCCCCTAAATCATCACGGGCAATAATATCATGCGGTACATATATATATATCATGGACAAATCATTCTTATGCAGTATTTTAAATTGGTTTCCTCTCTTTCTTTACTATCCATGATTGTTTTGATGATGAGTTAGTCTCTTTCTCTCTCAACATGACTTCTCCATCCCAACTGTTGAAGGAATTTTGTGCGCGTAGTGTGTATATATATGTATATATATGTGTATATATATGTATGTATATCTTTGATCATCATGTATATAAGTTGTATGTAGTTGATTGGTCGTCCTTATTTGATAATGAGAGAGAGAGAGACAGAGAGGAAACTATTAATATAGAATAATATTGAAAGAGATAAGCTACATGTATATATATACATATACATACATACATATATATATATATAAACCTCATCGGCAGCTCCGACAATGACCATTCCTTTGTCTCACTCTCATCGATGCTTGTAAATATTTTGGCTGCCATGACTCATCGGAGGGACCCTCTGGCACCAATTTTAAAACCTTCAAAAGAATCGCCAAAACTATAGCATAAGCTTTAGTTTCAATCACGTAACCAACAAAACCGGACATATCAATTTAAACTCAATATAGTGCATGCATATGGACTGGACTCGAGTCCACCAAAAAAACTCTAAGAATTTATAAAACGAAACTAATAACGATAAAGCTCATGAGGAAAAGCAATTAATTAAAACTAATTGTGTCAACCTATAATAATGATGATATAAGTCCAAACTAGCTAATTAAAGATCGATAGTCCCCTCTTGTTTTTTTTTTTTCGGCTAACTAATTAATTAATAATTGTGTTAGTCACCATTATGTTACTTGCTTGTGCATGCAACACTTGTTTATTAATGGCTTAATTAATTAGCTTTTTCTTCACAGTACACGCACACACATGCAAATATATTGTTTCATATATATATATACATATACATATATATATTTATTTTTATATACATATATGTAAATACCTAGTTAATTACCACCCCACAGATAATGGTGTTCTCTAGGAATACGTTAATTTAATATCATTCTACAGCCTTTTCTTAAAAGACTTGCACATCCATCTTTGTGAGATATCTTATCCAGTTATCCATGGACCAGTTTTGGATTTTCACTGCAAACTTTATGTGTGGCACGTAGAAGGAATCTAAATATTTGTGTATAGTATACAAAAACAATGTTTAATAACATTAATAATATATATATATATATATATATATACACATATTTTCCCACTATATATATCTATATCGTATATATTCCACTAATGGGGCTCACTGCAATATAATCCCACACGTGATATACTATCTTTTGTTCCCTTATTGAAGGACTGCCTTTCCCTCATTTTCCCAACCCCACTTAAATAGACTACTCAACCATGACAGCCATAACAATGTTTAAAAAAAAAAAAAAAAAAAAAAAAATTGTTGAGAAAGAAAGAGATCACCTCTAATGAATTTCCCTAGTCTTAAAGCTCATAAGTCCAAAGTTCACACTTCACACGACTTGGGTTTTTTTGACCGACAATTGATAACAGTTGCATGTTTTCTCACCGGTACAATTTCTTTTTTTGGTCATTGCAAATATATACATGGCGAGTCTCACAGTGACACGATTAGATCAAATGCAATATATAATTGATATTAAGATTAATTTCCTCTAAATTCTAGCCAAAAGAAAAAAAAAATAAAGCACTTTGATTCCTCTCTAGTGATGAACACATATATATACATTGTACACTTACATAATTCACATACACACGTAGAACTTTAAACATATAGATACACATATATACACCAGAGGCGGATCTAAAAAGACAAGTAGGGAGCTGATCAAATGCATACTAAAATTAGAGAAAAAATAGGCTGGCTACTATGAGATGTTCAAACATTCTATTTCATATTTTCTTAATGAACCAAGTATAAATTTCATCAGATTTCATATATAAAATAGATAATAAAGAATTGCAAGTGTAGAGGCTGCCTAAACAGTAAACACCCTCGTTAATTATTGGCTCCTCCCTTGCATACACATACATTTCTCCGTTATTTGCACTCTATCTTGTAAGTTTTCCTATTTCCTCATAAAGTATAACCCAACAAGCGCATTAATTTTGGTGTACTTGTGCATGGCAATTTAAATATGTGACAATATATTTCCGTACGTACGTACCCTAATTGGTGATTGTACATATATCTTGCATCCTTATTTATAGAAACTACTGACCATAAACAGTACTAATCCTTAAACGAATGGCGTGGTTTCAAAATTATTTGTGGGCCCACATTGCTTTGTCAAAGACATTGATGAATATATTTCAAACGTACGCTATAGAACCCTAGAACCCTACTTTTTATCACCAGATAAAGTTGTCACAAAAGGTTGCAGAAGCCGAAAGGTTATATCTTGTTGTTTCCTCCTACCATGATTTTTATGCCAACCCACTTACTTCCATTATTCAATTGCGAAAAAGGAAATCTAAGGTCTCATTAATTTCACTAATTTAAATTTTTAATTTTAATTTTGATACAGTTAAAAACTCAAAAAGTAACATTTAATTTTTATGATACAGTGAAAAGATCTCACATAAAATCACACATCTACTTGAATTGAAAATTCAAATCCGTAAACTGAACAATACTTAAATTTAGGAGACCGATCAGACTTACTTTTTTCACAACACATGTACGTAGTTCATATGTATAAAATACATATACATATATATATATATATATATTTAATTTATTGAATTTATTTTTCCTAGGCAATAATATTCATCAAAACACATGCAACTGAAGAAGAGTATAAGAAGAATCCAAGGGAAGCATATAAGGAGAATCAAGTAAGTTAAGGAAATGAGTTATAATAATCCCAATGTTAGAATTTTGAGGAGGATTCCAAAACTTTTTAGATTACAAAGACTACAGGACATATTGGCCAAAGTAAAACACACCAAGCATGTCTTGGAATTTCGCAGTAAGGGAAAATTCTCTGGCAAACCCCCATGGGGGTTTTGATTTCCTTTTCAGTATATGACAACACAAAAAACAAAGGCGTTGGCATGGAAGTAAGGAATGTTACCATGTGCTTGAGATACCCATTTAGATAATTAGCATTTTTTTTTTGGTTTAGTTTTAGAGATTTGGGATTATAATTATAATCACACTAGCTTAGAATAATATTACCTATGGAAGCCAAAGGTGTAAAGACACCAGCTTTTTGGATATTGTGGCACTACAGAAAAAAGACAATCCCACATTTTGGAAATTTTCTTTTAATATAAAGACCGATCTATTTGTGAAGAATTATTGTGGTATAAGGTCCAAAATCTGCCCACCCAATCATTACTAAAAGCGTGGTATTCCTTCTTGAAGGAAGTGGATTAAGAAAATATCAAGCATAAATTATACGTGTTGGCATCTAATGTGGGTCTATGCTTCATACATTAAAAAAATAAAGCTTGTGATGATAGCGAATTTGTACGCATCTTATGTAGATGCTAGACTCGTTAATTATCAAAGTGACATGTTTGAATATGTACATATACATATTGCAGATATCACTATCATGCATATGTACATTATAAATATAATATATATTGGTGACATCCATGTTGTGATTAAAGAAATTCAAATTTCGCTCACTTGTACTTTGTAAATAATTCCTTTTTGGATTTTCGTTCAGAGAAATACTAGCCCTTTCTAATGCTACATAATCACTACATAGCGTTTGTTTTTTACTGTGTTTACTCATGTTCCAGAAAAACTTTGGTAAGTTAGGCAGATTTTTTTTTTTATATAAATGACGAGAGAGAATAACTGATATGATATCTTAATAGGAAAATTGATCATATTAATTAAATGTAAACTTTTATTTGTATATTTGCTAATTTCAAGAGATTGATATATATATATATATAGTATTAACTTTTTAAATATAAGAAGTAATAATGTACACGATCCTTGAAATTTACTCTCAATTTTACTTTTGTCCTTGACTTTTAAAGTGCCCATTTATTTCAAGAGTTCATCAAGTTTTAAACCATAAATCAAGTTTAAACCGGTGTTTGGTTCATTTTTTATGAACCTGAGTTGTGGGTTTAGAACCATCCTAGATGGGTTAGAACCCATTTTGGAGAACTAAAATCCCATTCATTTCACCGATTCGAGTTTAGAATTCAAATTTTATTACAGTAAAAAGCTCTCAGAAACCGTCACATTTAACTATTTTACTACAGTAAAAAGCTCTCACATAAAGTCACATCTCAACTCAAATTAGAAACTCAAATCAGTGAACTAAACGGACCTTAATTAACTCTCCCTTGAGTCCTCATGGGTTTGAACATAGACTTTACATTATTTCTATAAAGTCTGTGTTCAAACCCGCCAATGCTACACTATTTTAAGTTTAAAATCACAACTCTATTTTTATTTTACTTGCAACTCTCACACTAACTAAACACCAGTTCAAACTTTATTCTATGATGTAATGTTTTATTCCTTATTTAGACTTTACAATTCTAAACTCCACTTTAAACCATAGTAAATTCCATATAGGTTCAAAACTTTTGATTCAAATCGCCAAAAGGTTTTAAAACTATAATTCGAATCAGTAAAACGAACGGCCAAAAGGTCCTATAATTAGTTCCTAATCTAATTTATTACTATTTTTCAGTGTCAGTCTTTTTATAAGCTAGGTGTTAAATATTGGTGTCTATGAAAATTAACAAGGAATTTAAAACATGTAAAATTTAGAGACTATTTATAAAAATTAACTTTGATTTTATATATATGTATATATATTGGTTATATATATATATATATATATATTGTTTTACTCTTTAGTTTTTTACATTTGAAAAGAAAAACATGAACTTTTAGTTGATTCCAAGAAAAAATGTTTACATAATAAAGGCACATTTGAGAAAAGTTGTTTCAATAAAGAGGAATCAGGAAAAAAAAATTTTGATGAGGCACTTTCAAAATACAAGATGCGGTGATGTTTGGTAGAGAGATTCATTCCCTGATTCGAATCATGATTTGTGGTTCGCTATAGTATTTTCTCTCACAAAAAAATACACGTAAATCGAAAATAATTTTAATCACATGGTTCTAATCCATGAACTAAACGGACTCGAAATGGAACACATTTAAAAAAATAAATTAAAAGAAGCAAATCATAGGTAATGTACTTAAGAGTACGGATGAGAAAAATAGTATTTTAAAGAGAAGGGGAAAAAGATGTTGAAGCAAGATAAGTATTTAAGGGTCGTATTTAAAAATAATAATAATGCTTCTTAGGCCTATGAGGGGAAAAAAATTGTGTACGTAGGGGGTACATTTTTAAAAGGTTATTTCATTAAGCATATTAGATAAATAAATATTTAAATGAGCCACATTTGAAAATATAACATATTTTTTAAAAGAAAAAAATTGTAAATGTACCAAATACACATTTCCTTCACTCAGATTAAGATAGTCACATAAATGGTTGTCAAAATAAATTTAACTAATAGTATAAATGAAATTATTGTAAAAATACAATTCATTTTAGGTTATCTCCAATACATTTCATACTCGATATATATATATATATATATATATATCAATGCCTCTACTTGAAGAATTCATTATGGAAGTGAACAAACATTGTAATCTTATCAAAAATAAATGGCCAACTATGTTTTACCTATTGCGGGCTATTACTTTTACTATGTTATAATTTTATTTTCTTGTATATAACACTCTATATATATAGTCTAAAGGCCAGTTTAATTCACTGATTCGAGTTTTTAATTTGAGTTGATATGTGATTTTATGTGAGAGTTTTTTACTGTAGTAAAAAAAATTAAATGTAACTGTTTTTAAGAGCTTTTTACTGTAACAAAACTCGAATCGGTGAAATGAACAGGACCTAAAGTTTGATACTTTTGTTTGATCGTTAACCTTTACGATCAAACCCTTGATAGCAACTAGACATATGATGCATGAAATATAAATAAAATTTTATTAAAAGATCTAAAATACATATTGCGTATTTTGCTCCAGGTCACTAATGCTAACATGTACATGGAGTGTGCCATCATTGTCATGGTTAAGTGGGCTGTGAATGTCATTTTGTTGGCTTGGGATCGTCGGCGACACATAACTTAAGTACAATTTTTCGAGATTATTTGGACTGCTTAAAAGATCGGGTAATGGTGTGTTGCTATCATTTAGTAAATATTGGACATTTTTCAAAATGCGCATTTACCATTTGAATTTCACAGGAATTAAGTTTTACAAAAATTTGATTTAAACTAAGTTATATTCAATAAATAATTTTTAGTTAGAAACATGTTAATTTTAGTGTAGCTAGAGTTTATAATTGAATTTAAATTAATCACGGTTAAAAAATATGTCATAATTATATTAATATTCTTTTAATAATATATATTATATAGCCTGTACGTCAATGAATCTGCTAGAGATATAAACGGGAGTGGGCAGCGGAGTATTTTGTGCAATTTTCTACGATCCTTATTATTTTAATCATCATCACTATTATCACTATAATAAGGACAAATTACGCAGTTGTCCCTTAATATAAGCATTGTCACAAAACGTCCCTGAATTTTAATTTTAGTATTTTTCTCCTTGAACTTCAGTAACTTTCTCATTTATTAAATTATTACTTCCTTTATTGTTATTGGTCACCACTAATGAACCCCAAAGGTTTCTAGGTCAAGCAAATTAAGAAAAAAGTTAGATATAGTAAAAAAAAAAAAAAAAACATAACTCATGATGTCTAATACATGTTATTTATTTAAAAATCTTAAGATAAGGAATTTTTTTTAATTAATTTTTACATTTTACATGACATTTTTAATCAAGAATTTAACATAAGGACAAATTTTACAAGAAATACTAAAATTCAAGGAAAAAAAAGCTAAAATTAAAATTCAGGAGGCATTTTATGACAAAACTTATAGTTCGAAAGGTAATCATGTAATTTGCCCTTATAATAATCATTAAGGTAAATTGATAAATTGTGCTTTACCTTTTATAGTTTTTTTTTCCTGGCACATTTATATTAGACTCACCATTATCTTTGATATATTAAGAGAAAACATTGTTATTTATCATAATTAAGAAAATTTGTGCACATTGTCCCATACTTTCTAATCTTTTGTGACATCAAGCATTTGCCAACTCTGGTTAGTTTTTGAACAATTGTTTTTATAAGAAAAGGAGACAAATATCATTTAGAGTGCATAAATCTAAATTTTTACCCTTTACTTTTAGTTAATATTCTTTTTAATCAAATAACTATATTAATCAAAAGGATAAAGGAAAAAATCCATACTCATGCACTCTAGGTATCTTAAACAATTTTCTCATTGGGTTTAGGGTAATCTTGACAAATACTATTTGAAAGTATATTAGTTAGGATTTTTACCTTTTACTCTTGATTTATAACTTTTTTAGTTAAATAATTATACTAAAAAAAAACGTATTTATCAAGAGTAAAAGGTAAAAGTCTAGATTTATGCACCCCTAAATTCTCCCCTTTTTTTTTTCTTGGGTGGTGTTTATGATCAGACAAGGGCCGAACTTAAAGTTAAGGCCCAATAAGACTTCAGTTAGAGGCCCATCAAGGTGCGCACATGCTGCTACCCACAAAATGACTTCATGTCTACGTGAGAAAAACATTCTTCGCAAGAATTTGTACGAATTCTCTCCAATTTTTGTTGTTGTTGAGTTCTTACAAAGTCAAGCACATGCATTGCCTCACTCTCACCCGACACACGGTAGAGGGACGGCCTGTCCGGTCAACTAAATCGGCGCTGTGGTGCCGGATGTGGCCTGATACATCTAACATATAGACACACATATATGGACGAGTTTTGTTTTTAAATGATTATGTTTCTATATCGTTGACAAAATTACACAACCAAAATAAATTAAAACATTTTCAAAAAATAATTTTTAAATTATTAATTTCTATTTAGTTAATAAAAGGACAGTTTGAATATTGTATCTCTCAAAAATCAGTTTTAAAATAGTAAAAAATGTTTCATTAAAAGTAAGTACGGTTTTAATATTATTAAAAATACATGGTACTTATGAGATATTTTTCTAAAGAGGATACCAAAATAATTATATAGAGAAATCCAAAAATACCACTCAAATAATATCATCTTTATATTTATGTCATCGTGACTTAAATTTAAAATTTATGCTACTGAATTCATTTGAAAGTATCTAATCTATTCATGTTCACTAGTATAAATATAAAATTTTTGAATTTTAGCGGGATGCCATGTAATTTCATCTATATTATATTATTTGGAGACGTATTTGGCCTGACTTATCCCGTTGCTCATTTACACTTTTTCATTCTCGTGAAGGAATGAATGTAATAAAATCTTTTGACCTAAAAATAGTTGTACACTTACATAGCTTTTATTCGGTCAAAGATTTATTTTGACAATAAAAAACCAAAATGTCATTCACATTTTTTAAGTTTTATTTCTTTTTATTATTTTTTTTCCTTTATGAGTGTGTATGATTTTTTTATGGTCAAAATTAACCTTTGACCAAGAAAAAAGTAAGAATTCAATGTAAATTCAAAAATAAAAGTATAAATTCTGTACGATCTAAAATACAAGATATTATTATTTAATAACTATTAAATATGCAACGCACATACTAACAAAAAAAAGCATATTTGTTTTTATTAAAGTACAACATAGAAATGCACTTTTAAAATTAAGGGCTCGTTTAGTTCGCTAATTCGAATTGAGATGTGACTTTATATAAAAATTTTTTACTGTAATAAAAAATTAGATATGATTATTTCTGAAAATTTTAGATTATAATAAAACACGAATTTTAAACTCGAATGTGTAAAATGAACGGGTCTAAATAAATTTCAAAAAACCATATAAATTCCAAAACACCTTAATCATTAATCATTACTGACTACCACCGGTCCAAGAACAATTAAGATTCACGCTCAAGCAGAAGGAAAAGTATTCATATACTCGACTTGTATAAAAATTTCCTCAAAAACTTTTCTAGTCCGATGGCTCTGCGTCGACCTCTACAAACGTACCTATTGAATAGAAAACATAGATGCATGCATATTGTATGTTCTATATATATATATATATATATATATATATATGCACGTATATATATACATATATATATATATATTGCCCTATTGGCTTTACAAAGTTTGCTGCTACCCACAAAATGACTTCATGTCTACGTGAGAAAAACATTCTTCGCAAGAATTTGTACGAATTCTCTCCATTTTTTTTGTTGTTTTTGAGTTCTTACAAAGTCAAGCACATGCATCGCCTGATCACTCTCACCCGACACACGTTAGAGGGACGGCCAGTCGGGTCAACTAAATGGGCGCTGTGGAGCCGGATGTGGCCTCATACATCTAACATATAGACACACATGTATAGACGAGTTTTGTTCTAAATGGTTATATTTTTACAGTGATTATCTATTAAATATTATAAAAATTAGATTGTATAACGAGATAATAATTTAATTCTATTAATTGTAATAGATTTTTTTGATCTAACTACCTAATTTATTACAACACTTAAATCAAATATCTTATGAGTAAAATAATGATACTCACTGACAGATAAATACTAAAATAACCATTAAAAACATATATTTTCAACCGAACCTCAAAATATATACTCTGCTCTACGAATCATGTTCTGCTGTTCAAGGATAATGTCACGTGATGGCTGGTGCCCTTGCTCCACTCTTTTATTGGTTAAAGTTGGGAATAAGCGAAATAGCATATTTGAAAGTTATTTTACCGTTTTTACAATAGGGTCCTTCAGGAGCTTCGTCAAGATAATGGTGTAATTTTTTCCCTTAAAAATTACGGGATTATTTTTTGACCCATATTAAAATTCCCTTCAATCTGTACAAAATATCATCTTTGTAATATTGTTGCCTTGTACAACACCAATCCATTGTCCAAACTCCAAATTAACTTGCTCATAGATGATGTGCACTATGGCATACAAATTATGGAATGATGCTATAAGTACGTTTTGTACCAAAATTTGCATACTAATAACCAATTAAAGATATTTAAGTTAATTAATTATGCATATAATTATAATAATCAATTAAAAATTAAAAATTTTAGCAAAACATTACTACTTAATTATTTGTCATCCAAACTTTGATCAATAAGTTATACAAATTTTTTTTTTGTTGTTGGAAAAACACACTAAAATAACTAAGAAAGTAAGAATGACAAAAAAAAAAAAAAAAAAAAAAATTAAAGCAACAAAACGTGTGGGAATGCGATATTTATATTAACCTCTCGTAGAAATAAGGTCTCATTAAGACCTTCCGTGATAAAACCTCAAAGAAAAAAACTCAAGAAAAGAAAAAAGAGTGAACGATCTTGAGTCAAAGTTGTTCATAACGCCACGATTCCCGCAGTCATGCCTCATCGAAATTGGTAGTAAAAGAATGAGACCTTTCTAACTAATTAACACTAACTAGTAATTTTTCAAAAAAAAAAAAAATTGAAAATGCTTTAAAACATTTAAAATTTAACAATCAAAATAAATTAAAATATTTTCAAAAAATATTTTCTAAGTTATTAGTTTTTATTTAATTAATAGAATGGCAGTTTGAACATACGTCCCCAAAAATTAGTCTTAGAGTACTAAAAAACGTTTTTTTTTTAAAGTGAAGTACCGTTTTAAAATTATTAAAAAACATGATACTAATGAGATATTTTTCTAACAAAGGACATCAAAATAATTATATAGAAAAATCCAAAAACACCACTCAAATAATATCATCTTTATATTTACGTCATCCAATGATTTAAGTTTAAGATTTATGCTACTGAATTCATTTGAAAGTATATAATCTATTCATGTTCACTAGTATAGATATAAAATTTTTGCATTTTAGCTAGTGGGATGCCATGTAATTTCATTTATATTATATTATTTGGAGACGTATTTGGCCTGACTTATCCCGTTGCTCATTTACACGTTTTCATTCTGAATGAATGTCATAAAATCTTTTGACCTAAAAGTACTTATATGCTTATATAGCTTTTATTCGGTCAAAGATTTATTTTGACAACAAAAAAACTTCCTCGTTCATTTCACCGATTCGAGTTTTCAATTCTAAGTTTCTACAGTAAAAAGCTCTCAGAAAATATCACATCTAACTTTTTCTGCTACAGTGAAAAGCTCTAAGAAAATGTCACATCTCAACTCGAATCTGTGAAGTGAACGAGGGTCATTTTTTAAGTTTTATTTCTTTTCCTCTATGAGTGTGTGGGATTTTTTTATGGTCAAAATTAACCTTTAACCGAGAAAAAGTAAGAATTCAATGTAAATTCAAAAATAAAAGTATAAATTCGGTACTTTTCAAAATACAAAATATGATTATTTAATAACTATTAAATATGCAACGTACATATTAAAAAAGCATATTTGTTTTTATCAAAGTACGGTATAGATTAATATACTTTCAAAATTAAATAAATTTCAAGAAACCATATAAATTCCAAAACACCTTAATCATTAATCATTACCGACTACCACCGGATCAAAAACAATTATGATTCACACTCGAGCAAAAGGAAAAGTATACATATATACTCGACTTGTAATATATAGGTTGCTGGCACAAATAGTCCCCAATTTATTTAATACGTGACAGTTTAGTTCTTAATTTTTTTGACCAATCAATCCCAACCATTTAAAATAAGTACAATTTAATCATTTCTGTCAAGATCCATCCTAAAATTAACAGGAGAAGGTACCTGATCGCCCACATAATCTATTAAGTTGGGGTATATGTGTAAAAACACATTTTTCTTTTGATTTCTCAAGATCATCCAAATCATTCCTTATCTCCACTCCCTCTCCTTCTTCAACTCTCCACCAACCACTTTCCCATTTCCTTTCCTTTCCTTTCCTTTCTTTTCCCCTGCTTCCTATTCCGAGAAATTTGTTCGTCGTCTTTCATGAGATTTTCCTGGAAAGAAAAAAAAAAGGCCATTTTGTGGTTGCCAATATCTTATCCACAGGAAAAAAAACAAAAAAAAAAAAGAAAAAGAAGAAGAAGAAGAAGAAAATCTCCTTTTCTCTCTGAATCGGTATATGGATATGTTTTATTTTTCTGAGTCTATCAAGAATCTGGGAAGAAATTATTGAACTTAGAGCTGACTTTAGAAGGAAAGTGAGAGAGAGGAATACTTTGAGGAAGATGAAGATTCAGTGCGACATTATGGTGGTGGAGATGGTGAACGATGGATGTTGGGTTGATGCTGGTTGTTGTGGTCTTGTGACGGTGGCCGTAATAGTGGTGGTGGTTTGGTGGAGATGATGGTGGGTGATGAATTTATTTTCTTTTTAGGCATTTCAGTCATTTTAGTGAAAAATATGGTCACATGATAGGTCAGGTGTCTTCTTAACTTTTGAATGGATCTTGACGGAAGGACTAGATTGTACTTATTTTAAAAGGTTAAGGATCGATTTATAAAAAAAAAAGATTGTACTTATTTTAAAAGGTTAAGGATCGATTTATAAAAAAAAAATTAAATATCAAACTGTCTCTTATTAAATAAGTTAGAACTATTTGTGCCAATAACCCTATTTTATAAATTTCCTCCTAAAAGAATCTAGTCCAACGGGTCTGCATTGACCTCTACAAACGTACCTATTGAATAGAGAACATAAATGCATGCATATTGTACGTTATATATATATATACGTATATATATACATATATATATATATATATTGCCCTATTGACTTTACAAATTTTGCTGCTATATCCACAGTGAAGTACGCAATAATATTAAGGGTTATTTACAAAAATAAAACTGATTACAACAATTATCTTATAACTAGTACTACTTTTTATACTTTTATTTTAGCACTGCCACACAATAATTGAGAGAGCTATGAAGTTAAATTGTCAAAATTATCCTTGGTAAAATTCAATGTCAGATTTCAGCTTCCCTCTTTAAGTTTTCTCTCTGACGTTTAAATGAAGAGAAAAAAGAGAGTTTGAATGAAGAGAGAGAAATTGAAGAGAGAAATTGAAATCTGGAGTTGAATTTTACCAAGGATAATTTTGAAAATTTAACTTCATAGGTCCCTTAATTGCTGATGTGGCAGTGCTATAATAAAAGTATAAAAATGCAGTGCTAGTCATAGAATAATTGTTGTAATTGGTGTTATTTTTGTAAATAACCCTAATATTAAAACCTCACAAATATTAATGGAGATCCAGTACTGTTTTGATTGTAGTGATTACGTTTAAAATGTAATCGCATACAAAATCTACGAGTAATAGCTTTCATGAATTTGATGTGAGCAGCCTTGTTGATATAATAATATCGAGTATATTGTACTTCAACCAAAAATTATGACATGGAAAGGAACTAATCTGAAGCACGCAATCCAGTACTCCAAGAAATTAATATTCATTAGTTATAAAGATACTGAAGCCACGAGATTTTGAGATTGATTAGGATTTACCATATTTACTTCCTTGATCTTTGAAATGAATTTCTATTAATTGGTAGAGACAAAAAGAAATGTGAATGTCATAATAACTCTAGCTAGCAATTAATTATAAAAACATATATTAATCGATATCATTAAATAAAACACATGTCACAAGCCAAACGAAAACTAAGTCAGGAATTAATGTCATTTAGCAGCAAATTACACAACAACGGTTTTCGTCTACGAATTTTCGTCGGCAAAAATAAAAACCGCTGAAGGTTTGTCGGAATATCAACGGCAAAACCCGACAAAATTCCGGTGCCGTCACGAGCCCCCTGGAACATTTCTTCCCCTCTTTAATGTGGTAATTCTAGAATCGGGCATGTTTAAGTTACTATTATGTTTTCATCGCTCCAGTTGATCCAGAACCAAAGAAATCTAACACAATGCATCTGTTTCAATGAAATTAATTAGAAGCGATCGAGAAAGAGATCTAGAAACAGCTTGCACAGTGCAGCTCATAATATAGTAGTACGTACCTCTATATATATATATATATACGGAAATATTATGAAGGTTAATTACAATTAGGTTATCACACATGACAGAATATATATATATATATAGAGAGAGAGAGAGAGAGATCTCCGTACGTAGTTTCATTTTTGTTTATCTTTGTTCAATGTGTAGAATAGAAGTCTCTCAACTAAACCCTGCATCGAAAGAGGAAGCTGAAAGGCACTATACTAACACCAATATTAACTCTTCATGCATGAGTACCATTTTCTGCATGCACTTTTACCTAAGCAGCAACGTATAATTACAGGAGGAATATTTATTTCCAGGGAAATTAGGTGTAAGCATAATAATTACAAGCCTTGTTATGTAGTTGTTTGTTGTAAGAATATTTTTGGCTATATATCAAATTTAGCCTATTCAGGATTGGAAATTACTTGAATTTGTAATTAATATTGGTTGGTTTTTTTTTTTTTTTTTAAGAAATGAAAAAAAATTGTATAATCTGTTTGTTGGGGACGTTTGGTGCAATTTGAAAATTCAATGATGTATCATTTCGTCGGTTAATTATTCTGCTTCGGTACTTCCATTAAAATGAATGTACGAGTCATTTAGAAGTCATCTGACAAATTAATAGAAAAAATGTATTCTACGATCTCAATGCAACAACAACAGGAAATATCAAAGTATGGTTCATACAGCAATATGTATTTTAAGTGGTTTCCTAGGCTAGAGAATGTGGTTGCTAATGCCATTGCTAAATGGGCTATTCGGACCGGGTATGTAAGAAGATTTTTGGGATGTTTGTTTCATGATTCGTCCTTAGTTTTGAATGTTGGTTCTTAATTCTCTATATGTTTTTCTTTCATAAAAAATTTAAATTTAAAAAATCAGATTAATAAATCATAGTTACAAACCCATAAATCAAACGTCCCATTAAATTTGAGAAAGTGGCACCTCTATGGACACCATAGTTTAGCCCTCGGGTGGTTTTTCTTTTCAATAAAGAGGTTTATTTAGCGCAAAAAAACAAAAAACAAAAAAAACAAAAAAAAAAAAAACAACAACACGGTTATGGTTTTTAA
This sequence comes from Morus notabilis, assembly GCF_000414095.1. Lineage (NCBI taxonomy): Eukaryota > Viridiplantae > Streptophyta > Magnoliopsida > Rosales > Moraceae > Morus > Morus notabilis. Next base: position 95,346 of record NW_010356830.1, on the reverse strand, counting down.
TGTTCAGTGACACAGGGGCTACGTACAAGATATAAGAGATATATTTTATTGACAAATAATATAATTTTTTGACGTTGATCAAACTTCTAAGAATTATTATCACTAGTATTCTGAACTTAATAGTTATTTTCAGTTATTTTTTTAACTTTAATAACTCTCATTTTACACTTTGAAGTTTGAATTATTCCCACTTAACTCTTTTTGTTATAATTTTTTGTTAAAAATGGATTAAGGAAAAGAGAGTAATGTAGTCATGCAGCCTTTCAGTTTGAATTTCTATTAAAAATAAACATATAAAAACCATAAGATCACACCTAAGTCATATTTTTCTATATGATTTTAAAAATTCTTATAAAAAATCTTAAATAAGACAAATTCAAATTTCAGAGACAAAATGAGAACTTTCTAAATTTAAAAATAAAATGAAAATGACCTAATCCAAATTCAAGGCACCAGTGAGACTAATCCAACTTCTAAAGACAGTTTTGGTGTCTCTAACAACGAAATGTTTTTCCTCAATAAAACAATATATCTTCTGTACAGTAAACGCAGTTAGATCAATTTCTAATTAATATGATTAATTTACTTGATATGTATAAGATTCAAGGTTACGGGTTCAAATTCTAATCTAGAATATCACTTCTCACTATAAATTGGCCATAATAATTAAATCTCAAGTAGGAATTCAACTCAAGACAACCGACTCAAAGATATTACACTCAAGAAAATTTTGCCAGTGTTGCACTGTCCATCATGGCCTGACAAATTTATTTCCAAGAAAATAAAACTTGACATAGAATTATATATGTGCATTTGTTTTTATCAATTTAATTTTCAATAAGTACCAGACCATATCGTTGACAAGTGCTAGACCATATCGGATATAGACTACGAATGTGAGATAAATATTATATATATTTGTACATGCATATATAAGGCCTCCGGTCAGGCAGTTAGAAAGTACCTGATTGGAATGTCAGTCGTATATTTTTACATAAATTGTATATATTTATATGTAAATCGTGTTTATTTACATGTAATTCGTGTATATTTAACATGAAATATAATAAATCAGTCAATATACATGTTTTCATGATATGTGTTCACTAATTGCTATAAAAAATACATATTTTGAGGATTAATATACATTGTCGTTTCTTATAACTTAACATACACGACTTTACATGTAAATATACACAATTTATACAGAATTATACAACTATCGTTCTGGTCATGTACTTTTCAAGTGTCTGACCAGAGACAATTCCATATAGGTATGTGTGTGTATATATATATATATATAGAGAGAGAGAGAGAGAGAGAGAGAGAGAGAGAGAGAGAGATGGGGAGGGAGGGAGGGGTAACTAGAGCCTGAAAAAATGAAAAAGATTGGTGACTTTAAAATGTTGGGAAGGGCCAGATGTCTCTTTAGAAACCTAAACCCTCCAAGGAAGGATGCAGACGTCATGGATACCCATTTATCAAGACCAGGGAAAAGTATCTAATAATATAATTAATTATGTAAACAAATTGTCTATATATACACACACACATACATATGATATAAGGCAAAGCATATCCAGAGTTACGAATCTCAAAAGCCAAGCATGGGCAGCAACTTAATTAATAGGCAGCAGGAGCTAAAGCCAACGTCACAAACATTAGGAAGACCCCCAAAATAACAACTTCCCTTGGCAACTTGCAATTCTTTCATTTTCATTGATAAAGAGGCAAAAAAAACAAAACAAAAAAACAAAAAACAAAAAATAAAGAACAAAGAAAGAAAGTCATACTTTCTTTTTTCTCCCTTGTCATGACTTTTTATAGTGTATTCGTGTCATGATTTGAATCATGATTTGTAGTTCGTTATAGTATTTTCTATCATAAAAAAATACACGTAAATCGAGAATTATTCTGAATCATGATTCTGAATTTATGAATCAAATGTCCGCTAATAATGTGAAGAATCATTATTATTATATATATTTTTTAGTGATTTCGTTTTATAGAGAATTAGATATAATATTAACCCTCATTGACTTGTGGATAATGTGTGGATGATGCTCTGTATGTTCTCACTATACACACCCAGCTACGTCGTATGATTTAAAGTCGAATGTGTCATTCGTTTGCTTTTTATATTTTATGTTTTCTTGGAGAATTAGTGATATTTTATCTTAAGTGCTCGCATATGTAATACATTTTCCCTTTACTCTTTTTTTAAGTAAAAGGCATTTATATTATATTCTCTGAAAAACTAATAACTGAATTGAATCATGAATAAAACTTCTAAGATTGTATTGTTGATATATTTTTCTAAGTAGAAGATTTGTGACCATTGAATTCAAAGCATGACGTGTACACAATTTGGAATTTGGTCTACCAAGAAACTCCCTGGAATCAATAATTTTCTTTCCCCCACTAGCTTTATGCTGTGAAGTACAATTGCCAAGTTGTTTCTGCAATAGAAAACGTCCAAATGGGAACAAAATCCAAAACTTTCACAGCATGGAAAATGCAGCTTTAGTTCGGTATGTATGTATGCATGCATGTATGCATATATATACATATAAAAATAAAGGAATTTCTCAAATATGGAGGTCTCTTTACCAGTCGATTTTTAACGATAAAATTTTTTTAAAATCACATAAAATTAAAAAATATATAAAACAGATATATACAAATTTAATGATAAAAAATAAAAAATAAAAAATAAAAACTATTAATATAATAGATAATTTTTAATGTAAATTTAACAATAAAAAATAAAAAATAAAAACTATCAGTAATTTATTTTTTTGATTCTATTAGAGAAACTCTGTAAATAGGATTAATAAAAGAGAGATGTTCGATCGGACCTAACATCCATAAAGCTATAAGCAGTTTTGCAGGGGAGATAATATATATTGTAGAATCTAAGGGGATATTTAGTTTGAGGATTCAAACCATGATTTGAATTATGGTTCATAGTTCGTTATAGTATTTTCTTTGATAAAAAATACACGTAAATCAAAAATAGTTATAATCACGTAATTCTAATCCATAAACTAAACATTTTTTAAATTAAATAATGGATCTGCATCTGCACCAAGAAGCTTGGAATTTGTCGCTTGCATGCCTTTGCCTTTGCCAATGCCAATATCTATTATTCAAATGAAAGAGAGCGGTGGTGAGATCTGCGTCACAGTTTCTCTCTACCACCTTAATTGTCTGATTTTGATGTAACTTTGCTGGCCACCCAATAATATGTTTCACATTGGGCTCCACGTGTCAATTCATTTCTCTATATTTTTTTTTTTTTAAAAACACTCTTCTTGTTATGGAGTGTTCATGAAGTTGGACACTTCCGCCCGAGCAGAAAATTTATTCCAGGAACATTAACAAAGAAATTTTGAGCCTGATAAAACCCTATATCTATGTATAATATTTGGACACGTTTTTAGTTGTTACAGTTTTCATGTGGTTACTCATTAAATATAAAAATTTAATCACGTTACGTGATAAGAATTTAATTCTATTAATTATAATTATTTTTTTAGTCAACTATCTAATTTATTACAATTATCGGATCACGTCTTATGGCTAAAACAATAATACTAATTAATTAATAAATATTATAATATATATTTATATAAGAAATATAATTATGAGTGTATAAAAGTCTAAATTAAATATACACTTGACAAAAATAAAGCAAAAAAAAAAAAAAAAGCGGTTGCAAGTATAGTTTCATGATAAACTCACATTAAAATAGAACAATATGCAGATATGATAGAAGCTAATAAAACTATAATTGTCCATGAATACATATTAGTAAAACTATAAATGTCCTTTCAAAGAAAAACTACAAATATTCATAAATGCATCTTATTTGATTGAATGTTTTTATTATTCTATCATATAATTTCCTTTCGTATTAGCTTTACGGTTATTTTTAGGGAATAACGTTATGGAAGTAAAAACATATTATTAAACATTCATTATCGCTTTTCTTGATTTATCTTTCTTTTTATAGTTTTTTATTAAATACCAAATCAAAAAAAGAAAAAAGGCTTACCACTGCTCGCAGCTGTGGACTAAAAGATTTTTTAATATAAAATTATCTTAAATTTTATCGATAAAGAATCAACAGTTCCAAACAAATGTCACAAACGTTCTCTTTTATTTTATTTTTATTCTTTCCATTACAGTTTTCTTACACAATTATTTGTGGATAAGGATCAATTGCCAAATGATATTGGAAAAGACAACAACTTGACCAGAAGCTTACAACAATAGCAATTTGATTATAATGTACTTATATATGCAGTTTCTTTTTCTAAAATCAAATAATGAAAACGGCGAGAGATTATTTCAATAATTAGTCATATTCAACGGCAGGCCAGCATTTCCAAAAGCCTTGATCAGATGCTTATAGCTTTTCAACACAATGGAATTGTGCGGTTTAGAACTGAAGCTCTAAAGATGATGTAACTCTAAATGGGTCACCACAAGCCATCTTTCGGTCTGGTATTGATCAGCTTAAGCATGCAATATTGGTCATTGGCTAATTATCTCTTTCATCCTAAATTATAATAAGTTTTGTCCATGTTGGTATTATTAGGTATTTGATTAAGCCTTAACTTTCTTTGAGAAATTAGAGTTCATTGCACTAAGCAAAAAAGCCAAAAACCTCCTAGTCCTAGGTACTATTATAATTTCCAATGGTTTTCGCATGATGTTTGTAGTTCTTCATGATTCATATGCCAGTTCGTCTGCAAACTATTTGTGCTCTCTCTTGCCAATGAAAGAATTATTTTTCCCTTGAAAGAAGTACTGTAAAAAATTAGAAATATTTGGGTTATTGGAGAGATTTTCGGCTTAATGCCCCAAATCAACCACAAAGGACTTGATTTTCTCTCAAATTCTCAGCGTTTATCATCCTCTTCACTATTTATAAGCCTCATTCTTAACAGTAACTTCTAAACAGATAGATTCAGGCCATTGGATCTTCATTTGACTCTCTCAACAATCTGTTCTCTTATGCTATCTACTCCAACTTTTTCTTTCGACTCTTCTGATTCACTCGAGTCTTCTATACTAAACTTCCTTTCCATGAGTTCTGTCACTTACAATGTCGTTTTCTTTCATGTTTAGCAACGTGTCATCGTTTTGCTCTAACTCAAAACTCATTTTTTATCTGATTTAAATCTCATCCCACATAAGCACACCAAAAGTTTACTCATTTTGTCGGCAGCACTTCAGGTTAAAATGTCACACTTAACTACCAAAAGTTTTTGTTGAAAAAACCCCCTATATCCATGCAGCAAAAAAATAAACTGAAACAAGATAACAGAAAAATAGAGAAGACAAAAATTTAAGTAGTTCAGAAAAATTTCCTACGTCCACGGAATGAGAAAAACTCACTACAATTTTAGAATTACACACTCATACAACTTTCTCACATTCTCTCTTTACTCAAAACCCCTTACACCTTTGTTTATATCTCTCCTCACTTTTTATCTCTTTCTCTCAAAAAAGAGACACTCTT
>NW_010356830.1:49607-89722 GCF_000414095.1 Morus notabilis | reverse complement strand
CTCTTTCTCTACATTATTTTATGAGCACACTTTTATCTGAGCACATAAAGTCGTACACAAAGCACTTATTTATAAACTCATAATAACCTATAAAAATAACTCTTGCCGAAAAACTGAAAACAGTAACTTAATTACTCAAAAACTGAAAACAGTAACTTACCCAAAAACACAAAATAGTAACTTTTTCAAAACTAATTTGAGTCATTTACCTAACAATCTCCACCTTGACTCAAATTCTCTCAACTTACACATTTGGGTATCATCGTATCCCTTATGGATGGGTAACGACGATGCAAACTTCAACAATAATAAACATGCGTCAAGTTCAAACTCTCATCAAACTTGACACGAGAAACTGTCTTCTTTTTCTTTAAAGCACTCGCCTTTATTATCTTCTATTGTCATCATCTTGTTGCACTCTTTTACTCCTGCAACTTCTTTAACAACAGAAGAAGACGCTTCATGGCTTGGCTCCACCTTCATAGCTCCACCTACAATTGTAGTCTCAATTAGCTTATACAAGTTTTGCACTTTTTCACCCTTCATGGCTACTAAATCACCTCTCTTAACTTGCATAAAATTACCTTTCGCATATTACTCACAACCCAAAGTGTCCAAAGCTACCAAAGAAATCAAACTTCTCCTCTTTTGAGGAACATAGCTAACGTTTGTCAATTTCCTCATAATACCATCAAACATCTTCACCTTAATAGTACCTATTCTAACAGCTTTAACACTAGAATTATTGGCCATGAACAAAGTACCAGCATCATAGGGTTTATATGACCACTCGCTTGAGTTTCTTGTTTTCTCTTTTCTTCAAGGTGCTTTGTTAGTTCATCACAGTTTCTCCTAATATGCATCTTCTTATGACAGTAGTAGCACTCAACATCTTTTCTTGGTCGAGATTGGGAACGATCATCTTTTTTATCATAACATCCTTTGTGACTTGTTCCTACCCTTATTCGAATTTGACTGTGCCACTAAAACTTGTTCGGTATGAGACGTACTACTTGGCTTCTCCATATTTGCAGTCTCTAATAGAGTAGTTGATACTTCATCCACAGTCAGCGTCGTCTTTCCAACTAAAAGTGTAGTCACCAAAGTCTAATATGATTTTAGTAGGGAGGCCAACAAAATTACTGCTTTATCATCCCAATCAATTTTGACCTCTACACTTAACAATTGAGTTATGCATTTATTAAAATTATTTATATGATCCCTAATATCAGTTTTTGCATCTATCTTCAACTCATACAACTGTTTCTTCAAATGTAATCTATTTGCTAGGTATTTCGACATATAAACTTTTTTCAATTTTTTTCATAACTCAGAAGGAGATGTGTCGTTCATAACACTATATTTCAATTCAAGTGCCAAACTGAAACAAATTGTGCTTACCAATCTCGCTTCTAATTTTTTTCAATCTTCATCTTTCATATTTTATGGCTTCTTTCATTGTAGCGTTTTCTGTAATCCCTGCTGAATTAGAACATCTTTCACTGTACTCTGCCATATGTTGAATTACTCTTCCCGTCAAAACACTCAATATGCTCAAACTTTATACCGGACATCATCTTGATTTTTTTTTTAATCGTCATCACAGCTCTGATACCAGTCGTTGAGAAAAACACACCCCTATACCCACGCAGCAGAAAAATAAACTGAAACAAAATAACAGAAAAATAGAGAGAACAAAGATTTAAGTGGTTCAGAAAAATTTCCTACGTCCACGAAAGAGGGAGAAAAATTCACTAACAGTTTTAAAATTACACACTTTAATAACTTTCTCACCTTCTCTCTATCCAAACCCCCTTACATCCTTGCCTATTTCTCTCCTCGCTATTCTCTCTTTCTCTCATAAAAGAGACATTCTTTCTTTACATTATTCTATGTGCATACTTTTTTCTGAGCATATAAAGTATTACATAAAACACTTATTTATAGACTTTTAATAAACCATAAAATAATCCTTGCTTAAAAACTGAAAATAATAACTTACCCAAAAATACAAAATGATAACTTTTTTAAAACTAATTTGAGTCACTTACCTAACAATTTTCACTATCAGTGATTTTGACATGATAGCAAGGATACCTGCCATAAGTCTCCCTCATTCACAGCTCAGGATTTAAATCTCCACATCCTCACAAAAAAAAAAAAAAAAAAAAAAAAATCAGCCTTAAAAGTGACAATGATCATCTATGATAAAAGACCAGTAGTGGACATGTGAATACTGGGTTATGAATGGGTGAAAAATAAGTTTAGACCCTTAATCACTGCACTGATGAGACTAGTTGATTCCTTCCCTAAATGCTTGTTTTTTTTTTTTTTCCTGGGTGAGGACGAGGAGAGGACACCAACTATCCCTTTTTTGATGAAAAAAATATCAACAGTTTTCATTGTTCCCCTCTTTTAAAAAGATAACATATGATCCCAATTAAATTAATTGCTTATTTATTTCATTTCTTTTTTTCCTTTTTAGTTTGCTTTCACCAGTTATAAAGAAATCTACTATTATATTTTTACTCTTTTCCCAGATTCTCTTATAATTCTTTCACAAAGTAGTACTAAAATAATTTTCATTCTTTCTCTTTTTTATCCTTTTTATTTTTCTTTTATAAATCTAACACTTACTAAATTTTATATAATGCAAACAAATATTTTTTTAAAAATAAAATGAAAAACATATAAAATCCTAGCAACTATTAGATTATTCTTCTTATACAATCCTATAAAACTTCTTTGTATGTGATAAATAATTATATCAAAACTTTGTTTTTTCTTCTTTTTGAGAGATTAGTTTTCAACTTCATTTGTATTTTATTCTGATTTTTTCATTGTGAATAAATAATAATATATAAACTTTATAATGTAGAATTTTGAAATAATGTTATGCAATAGCTAATTATATATTAACAATAAATTATGTTTTTTTTTATAGATTGTTCATCTATTTTGAATTATAATTATTATACTTTGATAAAAAGCTTTAAGTGTAATTATGGAAATTTTTATGCTTTTTTGGTGTCACACAAAGATGAAAATGACCCTTTATTTAATGAAAATCTATTATACTTTTATCGGATACACTCAACTGAGATTTAAAGTGGTTAAATGAGACATTTTAAATTTATAGTGTTACTTCAGAAAAATGAGAAAATTTTTAGGTGTATGATTGTCTAATACTTTTCATCCTATCATAATATATATATATATATCTATATATGACGCCTATATGTATGATGCCTTTATATAAAAGTTGAGATTTACATACTTGTATCTAGTATCTGCAATGATAAGGAGAAATAAAACACACTAATAATCAAAAGTGGTTAGCACTAATCAAGGTAGCATGTAAAAATTGAGCTACCTTAGGTGACAGCATCAAACACCAAGAGCAAGTTGGTGGAAGCTGAGGTGGCTGTGGGGACCACAATGCAGCGAGAGAGAAGGTTCGGTAGGGTCCACCGTAAATGCGGCGAGACGCAGCATCGCAAGAGAAGATAGCCTTTTAGGAACCTCTCCACTCATACTCTCTCCTCCCCTGCCTTTTTTTCTCTTTTCTTTTTTTTTTTTTTGTTTTCCTCCTTTTTCTTCGTTTCTAAACATTTTTTAAATGGTTTTTTGGTGCGAGAGTTTTCCCAAATAATTGTGAAATTCGTGAAGCGATGAAGTGGGTCCCACCAACTTCCCCAAGATAGAGGAAGATGATGCTGACCCTCCAAGTGGAGGAGAAAAGGGAAAACCACAGAAAAAAAAAATACAAAAAATATAAAAGGGATAATGGGCTGCCAAGAAATCTACAAAAGAAAAGAAAAAAAAAAAAGAGACATCTATGGGGTGGGGAAAAAAAAAAAAAAAAAATCGACGCTGTCAATGGACCGTACTCCTTTGCTTACCATTGGCTCATATTGAACGCACAAACCTGCAAACACTTTGTAGGCCCCACACCCCAGGAAACGACACCCCGACACCGATTGATTTCCTTCACTATCCAAACACCTCATCTCAATTACTAAGGTAACGTTTAGTATAAGGATTCGTATCCTGATTTAAATTATAATTTATGATTTGTTATAATATTTTTTTTATAAAAAATATACGTAAATTAAAAATAATTTTAATCTCATGATTCTAATCCATGAACTAAACGTCCCCTAAGCTCCTGTTTCGTTTAGTAATTCAAATTTTATTAATTTGAATTTTTTTTATTTGAATAAAAATTTTTAAATTATATAGTTTAAATTGGCGTTTAGATATACAATTAAAATTTTAATCTAAACAGGGAATAAAATTTGAATATATATTTGGTAAATGTGAAAATCAATAGAGTTGACACATTTTTATGATTTAAAAATGATTTAGACGGTTGAATTTTAGAGGGAGGTTAAACTCTAACTTGGACAATTTAACTTAATTCAAATGAAGAATATAATTCGGATTTAGTGCTAACTAAACACGAATTCAAACTGTTCTCAATGTTCAAACTGAGTTGAACTGAATTAAACTAATGAAATAAACGTGAGCTAAATTAATCTCGAATTGTGTATATGAGAGAAAAATATTATAACAAAAAAATTAAATTTAAATTTTTATAATAGAAAATACTACAATAATAAAATTTGAGTTGTGACTGAGTTATGAAAATAACAAGCAGAAAGTTAATTCTAAAGAATCACAAGGTTTTCTTAAATATATATTTTCAAAAATATTGAAAAATCTATCAAATTTTATTAAACTATTATATATTTTTTTATTATGTCATATACGATTATAATTTAATAGTTAAAAATGACTTTGCACTAATAAATATGGATATTTAGACTCAAATTTTTTGCTTAATTTAGTGTCTTAATTGGTTTAACTAATTATATAATGTCACGTTATATACAAAATTTAAATTGCTTTTTGATTAAATTATTTTGTGTTTATCATGAGATGATATGTTATGATTTTATTAATTATACACTAATTAAGACATAAAAAAAAATTAAAGAAAGGATCTGATCCGTATATTTTGCTGAAAATATCCAAATTGGTTGTCAATTTATTGCAAGCTTCCAAACTACAATTGAGTAGCTCCTGTGACATAGGCTACTTATACGGCTCTTTCCGTCCTCCAAAAGCCGCATATCAAACGCACACCGGCACACGCACACGCACTAAGATGTAAGCCAACAGGTCCGGAGCTACTTTTTAGTATTGGTTCTTGGCTCTACATACATACGTACGTACATACATTCATACATACAAAGAAGAACATTTTGTCCAATTGGACGTCATTTTCATTGTTGTAATACACTCTTGTACATGGTTTCGTACTATAGCTGACTTAGAAGGTGAAAACAAATAAGGAAAGTGGAGGTAGTTATAGTATATGAGAGATTTTAAGTTGAGCAATATAGAAAATGCTTGACCTATCTGATCAATATTCATTAGTCTTGATAAGTTGATAGGATTGAGGTGATGTGTTTCATCTCGATCTGAACAGTAGCGGAGTCAGGATTTTATTTTAAATAAGCATAAATTAAAAATATTAAAAACATTTTAATAATATTAACTCTTAATACTATTAACTAGTTTGAAGCAAATGTAATTGCATATTGATTAGTTTATTAAATTTTTTAAAACGTGAAATAAAATTTTAAAGAGAAAAGGGGCAAGTTTTAAAAAAGGTGTTTACCACCTCAACAAAGGCAAATTAATTAGAGAGGGTTACTTGAAAAAATATGCTTAATTAAGGACACATTTGAGAAATATAATTTTAATGGGTTACCTAATTTTTTGGTGAACTCACTTTTGATACAATAAAGATTGTATGAAAAAAATATTTTAAAAGTGACAATTTGAAAAAAATAAAAATGTTAACTAGAGTAAAGTAAAGAATTTAAATTAGGTACATTTAAAAGTATAAGATTTAATAGGGAAAAGACAAACAAACAATAAAAAAAAGCAAAAAGTAAAAAGTAAAAAAAAAGTTAGGATTTTGGTTGAGATATTTAAAAAAAAAAAAAGAATTGTTAATAAAGGAGGCATATGAAAAAAATTTGAAAACTATGGGGGTAAAATCTAAAAACTAAAAATCCCTGCCTCAGCTCCCTCCGCCTCTGGACGTGAGTAGTTATTACAGTATATAATTATCAAGTTTAAAAAAAAATAGTTACAGTTGGTCGTTTCACCCCGTAATTTTTAAAAAAAAAAATACGCATTACATGAGTTGGACTCGAGTTTAGTTGCCCGTTTAATTCGCTGATTCGAGTTTTTAATTCAAGTTGAGATGTGATTTTATGTGAGAGTTTTTTACTGTAGTAAAAAAGTTATATGTGATTGTTTGTGAGAGCTTTTTACTGTAGAAAAACTCGAATAGAAAAACTCGAATTGTAAACTCAAATCAGCGAAATGAACGGGGCTTAGTGCACATACCTTAATGGAAAAATAAATAAATATGTGGGCAAAATGAAGTTCTATGGGGTATAGAAATTAATGTGCAGTTGATCCAAATTCATGTAAGTATTTGACAATGATGCATATTATACGGTAAAGACTAAAGACCCGTGGTCCCAAATGTATGAATTTTTTAGTGGTGAGATTCTAAGCAATACGTCTCTCCTTAGAATAAATCAAAAGAATATAAATGAAACGTCCCCAATTATGCTTGCACCAATTGATATGTTTTATTTTCTACAAAAAAAAAAAAAAACAAAAAACAAAAAAGGAAGAGAGAGAGAGAGAAAGATCAACTGCTCCTTGTTGGGACGTCGGAATGGATTAAGTCAAAAACTAATGAATTAACAATTAAAGAGTTGTGGTTTGGATTGGAATTAGCCCTAATGATAGTCGTTGTGAAAGGCAAATAAAATATTATATTAGAATATTGGCCATGTTATGATTTAGTTCCTACTTAATATTTTGTCATAGAAAATCCATTTCTAGAAAAAATTTCTCGGGCGTTCAACTTTATCCAATTTTGCAGAAGTTACATAACGTGTCCAAACTAAGCTAAACATTCACCAAACCGTAGTAATATGTTTTTTTTTTTTTTTGTTTGCTAATCAGTAATATGGTGTTTTATTCGTGGCCTGTGTTTTTAAAGAATTTCTCTAATATGATTAAATATATAATTTATCAAAAAAATTTTATTTTTCAGCAGTCAAATTTTTATTAAAAATTAGTTATATATATTCAATTTGATATGAATTTAATCAAATTTAATGATTAGAAATTGATCATACCGGTAGACCTGTATATAAGGTTCTTTTTAGAATAAGACTACTTAATAAAATTATTGTATTAAAGCCTCGTTCAGTTTGCGGATTCGAGTTTTTAATTCGGGTTGTGATGAGATTTTATGTGAAAGCTTTTCACTATAGCAAAAAAATTAAATGTGACTTTTTGTGAAAACTTTTAACTGTAGTAACATTGAAATGGGTGAAATGAACGATATCTAAATAAAGTACAAATTCAAACTTAAATAGAAGGAAAAATAAGATAAATACTCTCTTAAAATGTACGAGTCTATATTTTTACCTCTTATTCATAATTAATATCTTCTTAATCAAATAATTACATTAATTAAAATAAATTAATAAAAAATAAGAGGTAAAAATCAAGATAAATTGCACTCTTAAGAGTAACTTTATTTATTTCCTCTGAATCATGTAGAATGATAATATGCATGAAATAAGTTGGAAAAGGTAAATAAATAGTGTCACTTTCCAAATTAGATAAAACTACAGTCACCGTCTACCTTGAGTGATTAGAATATAAATTATGTCTAAAATAGGCATTACTTTCCTGGGAAGGTTTCCTGTGAATTAAAAAAAAAAAAAATTGTAGACACAAAACAATGACTCGGGAGTTGAGATTCTGTTTTGACTCAGCACGCCAACACGTCTGCTATGACTCAGCGCCAACATGTTTTGCAGAGATAGGTTACGGGGAAGTACAAAATGGGTTTTTAAGCGCCAACCTCAAACCCAACTGACCAAATCCTAAATTGATTCTATCATCACCCGTTCATATATTAAAATACGAAAAAAAGTTTTAAAAAAAAAAAGATTAAAAAGAAAAAAAAAAGATAAAGCAAAAATTGAATAAGGATAATAAAGAGAGATAAGAGGAAAAATTAGATTTATTCAAATGTCACGCTAACATAACTAAAGAGTAAATACCAAAAAAGCAAAGAGGTCATAGCTCTGAAGTCTCATATTTCTCTCTTTTCTCCATAAAGACTAAGAAAGAGAGAAATCCTTTCGCCGGTAATGCTACAAAAACTCGCCGGAAAATTCTATTTCCGGAAAAGCCCTTCCCACTAGAAAGGGTTTTAAAAAAAAAAAAGTAAACAGAAAATATTACACGAGACTAATCTCCGCGCGTGAACTTCCGATTCACAAAAATTAAAATTAAAATCAAAATTAAAAAAAAAAAAGATGAGAGGTCTCTATGGCTTTGTTTTTCCCTTTTTCTCTCTCTAGAAGAACAGGTTCAGGAGCTTTTTCTCTCCTCCGTTTGCATTTCGGGGATTATCGGCCAAGCCGCTCTCGAAGCATGTGGTGGTCACGGACTCCTCGGAGATCATCGACGGCGATCCCGGCCGCCGGAGCTCGGCCTTGTTAGGGGCGGTCGGTTTCGCCGGGAAGGCGATCGGCGTCAGGCGGAGGTCGAGATCGGCGTTCTGCCGGAGCTTCTCCGGTTCGTCGGAGCGCTTCCGCTTCGGCGACGACCTCGATCGCGACGTGGAGAATCTAGAGCCGGAACTCGGATCTCGAAGCTTCCAAATGTCCGTACAGGTAACCTCAGCCTCGGAGGCCTCGTCGGACGCCGCCGTCGGGCTTCCTCCGCCGAGGAGCTCCGGCATCGGCCGTAGAGTCCCGCCGCGGAGCACCGTTTCCACCGCCGCCTGGCACACGTGCCAATTCCCCGTCCAGAGCAGCCCGACGGCTCCGTTCACCGGATTCACCGTCCTCCCACACGCTTCGAATAACAGCGATTGAAACAACGCTGAAACAAAGGGAAAAAAACACAACTCAGAAACCGGAAACAAAAACAAGAGAAACAATAAAGAAAATAAAACACATCTTCTAAAACCGTACCAGGTCTCTGAGACTCAGGAACGGCGGAGATGAAGGACATGAGGCCGGCGCGGCCGAAGAACTTGGCGACGAAGACGGTGGCATGGCCTTGGGCATCGGCGGTGTCGATCCACTGCAAGCAAGGCCGCAAAATACACGACTCGCTGCAGCCCTTTCGGAGAACTCGGCATCCATTGCAACTCATCTTTTCCTTCTCTTTCAAGTACTCACCCTTATATGAATATATAGATATACATTAATACCAAGAAGATTTCTCTCTAAAGGAGCAGATTTCTTCGGCCACAAGAAACAGAAATGAATAGAAAGTATGGAACAAACAGAGGAGGAAAAAGAAGAGATTTTTGGAAGAGACTGAAATTAAGCTGGCCAGAAATCTCAGGAGGGAGGTATATATAAAGAAGGGTAGGAGAGAGATGGGGGTGAGTTTAGGTTAAGGTTAACTAGAGTTCGGGGTTAGGTTACTTATAGAAGTAGTGGAAGTGGTGGTGGGTGGGGTGGGGGAATTAGGAAAGGAAAAGCTTTGGGAGAAGAGCATCGCCGTAAGTTATACCATCCACTAATATAAAATGAGCGCATTTTTTTTTTTTATTAATGATGGTGTTTAATATTGATTATGTCTTTAAGCATTTTTCTTCAGAGAATTGTGAGTGTTTTTCTTTGTTTGAGTTTCGTGGCTTTGTGTTGGTTTTGTGTTAAAATTTCTTTCTTTTTCTTATTTCTCAGCATTGTTACTCTTAATTATTTAGATCCATGATTTTTTTTAATAAATTACTCCTTAAACTCATTTTCTTTAACAGTTTTGATCTCTGACCATAAAATGACTAATGTTGTAATGCAATAATGAAATTGAACCGAAACTAATTACATCTTCATGACATAATAGCTTTTTAAGTTTTAGAAAAATCGATGTACAAGTGTAAATTTTTTTGGGGTTTTTAATAGTAATTTTATAATTAATTCCGTAAAACTTTTAATGTATCACTGGCGAATCATAGATTATTTTTGTTAAATTTCATAAATATGTCGCCAACTTTACGTTTAGGGACAAGCAACTGTCACAATAGGCATAATTGGGTGACTAATAATGTTAAGAGTTCAGATATGTTATTTATATTTTTTGTGTCTTATTAACTGTCTTTTATTACTTATTTATCATATTATCTAAATTTAAAATGAATTAAAATTACTTAAATAAATTATGATATATCAAAATTTAATTGAAAAGTCAACCAACCAACGAGACACGAAAATAAAATAGCCCGAAAATAAGATAGCATATATTAATTCTAATGTTAATACTTATATGGGGAATATATATATATATATATATAAATATATATATATATATATAAATATATATATATATATATATTTGTTGTGACGTGGGCAGTGTGGTTGGGTTGTATCATGTATGGGACTATTGTTGGGTTGAGGGGTGAGATTCCAAAGTCTTGGGCGCGAGCGGCTCCGTGTTTCCGCGGATGGATGTCCCTCCACCGTTGGATTCCATTTCAGAATTTCTCTCTCCCATTTATTTTTTACTTTATTTTATATTTTTCGTCTTCTTTTTGTGGATATTGATGGGCCTGCTTTCCTTCTTAACCCTTGTGCGTATGTTTGTGCAATAGTGTTTTGCTTTTTGATATTTTCAAACGTCGCAATTTGCAAAGTCCTCTTGCGTCATATGAATAATAGAATAAGATATGATTTTTTTTTGCTTCGGATTTAGGGAGGGGAAAAGAAAAAAAAAAAAAACAGAAAAGGACGGTTTTGTAAATTATTTGAGCATGGCCATGGCATGCACATGTATTGGGAGGAAAAACCATTTGTATTAGTTTAATGGTAGCGTATTAATTATATTAATACAAGTGGATGAAGGATATATTAATTTAAGGGAGTTAATCATTGATACCTGGGTGCAAGATCAGGAAACACTAGCAATGTAAGCGGGAGTTTTTTTTTTTTTTTTTTTTTTTTAAAGGAAATTAATGAAGGTTTTTCTTTTAATGAAGTTTAATTACACTCTTTTTTTTTTTTAAACATGAAGACCTTTTCCTAGGCCCCAGTCCACAGTTTCTGAAAGTATTTTCTGATTTCAACATAGCTAGAGGTAGGAGATTAAATGCTGCTGAATTCCATTATTTTGAGCTTTTAATTTTTGGAGCTAGTTTTAGGCTTCCTAAACGGGCTACATTTCCAATTTTTTTAGTTATTTGACAAAAAATAATTATGAGTCACAAAAAATACTCGAAAGTGCTGACAGCAAGCACCTTAACGAATAGAAGATAAGTCTCATACTGAAGTTCTCAGTCTTTATTAGTAAATAGTGTTCAACATTATCGATGTCATTATTCCACGACAATAGCAAGCAGCGCCTTACCATTACTAATGATGTTCGGTTGTCATCTTAATTCTCTGGTTATTTTTAAGGTTTTGAGTAGGTTACTTGTTTAAGCATGGATTTTAACGGGAAACGACACAATCGGGTATAGCATAGTATCGTCGTTCAATGCAATAGCTAGGATTAAACAAATAAGGGCAGAAGTGGAGGAGGAGTTGTACAAAGTTGTACCGACAATGAAAACATAATGGGCAGTTGAATTATTGATGTAGTTTTTCTTCTAACTTAGCAGCTAGCTAGCATGTTTAAAATATATAGATCCTTAGCTAGGCAACCCTTTTCTTAAATAATTCAACGAAAAAGAGTATCTTTTGTAACCAACAAATTATCTGAAACCACAACTTTGAATAAATATATTGGTAGATTTAAAGGGTTATCTTCTTCCATTTCCCCATGAAAAAAAAAAAAAAAAAAAAAAAACCCCAACAATCATGGGGTATGGCTTAAGAGGACCCCCCCCCAATTAAAAGCGAAAAAAAAAAAAAAAAAAAAAACTAAAATTGAAGTAGCTAATCAACTTTCAGAACATTCTTTTTTTTTTAGCTTAACTTCTCAAAGCAAACGTTTTATGAATGCTTGGTTGGACAAACTCTCCAGAAGCTTAACCATTTCCTTCACGTGAGACTAGCATTGATGTACAGAGGCTTTTCATTCTAACTTTGTCTTTACTACTTTTTTTTTTTTTTTTAATTATTGCTTTTCTCAAACCAGGACTGGCTGGCAACTAAGAAATATATGATGGAAAACTTCATCATCGCCACGTAAGTATTTGTCGCCACTATAATATCATCACATATTTAATGGAAAATATATTAATATTTGTTATTTCAATCTGGATTTATTATCTTATGTAATGCCCCAATTTAAAGCTGAAAAAAAGTCCACAATATTAAAAAATAAAAAATAAAAAAGCCATTTTTTCCCTTTGATTGACTACCCTAGATCGAATCAATGAACATAGTTTCAAGTTTCAAAGGAAAGAATTTCGACCTCATGGAAGAATCCTTTTTCGTGGAGATGAAGAAAAAATCGATGCCTACGAATTAGGGGAATAATAACATCTAATTATGAAATTTAGCCAAATAATTAATTAAGCTAGAACAAATTAAATGCTTTGGACGGTATCAAAGAAATCTCAAAGTTCATGAAGATCAAACAGCTCCCACAGCTAAATATCATAAACCAAATTATGTTTCAATTTTAAAATCTTAACTAAATTGAATTGGTTAAGAGTTGATATTATTTAAACGGAGTCTACGGCCTTCTCCAACGCACGCCAATACGGCGTGGAAGGCAGTTCCCCAACCGAACTACAATTTTTCACACCATTTTACGTGAATCAGGTGGGGTGAATAGTGGAAACACACATTTGCGTTTCCACTATTCACTCAACACCAAATTTCATATCTTTTTTTTTTTTTTTTTGCTTTTTTAAATTTACAAAAATAAAACAAAATTATATTTTTTTTCTATTGTTACTCCAATTTCTTATTTTTAACATTTTTTTTTCTTTTTTGGTACCAAAAAATGAAAAAACTTTCTTTTATGCCCCATAATATAATTACATAATTTATTATTTTCTATGACTTTGCTAAATAATAAAAGATATGTATTAGATCAATATGTGAAAAAAAAAAATTGGACATAATTGGTGAAATAGATAAATCGTAGGGAATTAATAAAAAGGAATATAAAAAGAGAGATAAAAAAGAATATAAATGAAATATTCAATTTTTGCCGTTAAAAATGGGGTAATGGGTTGTAGATGAATTTACTGTTTGAAGTGGAAGTTACACTATTTTAGTACCAAAGTTACAGCATTTGGTGTTATGGGTTGGACATGCTCTAAAGACCCAAAACCAAGATTTCTTTTTCATCTGGGTTCAAAATGATGTGCAAAACATTTTTTTTTTTTTTTTTTAAGAAAGAATGATGCATAAAATAATAACAAATATTTTTAATCATGCGTCCCACGAATAACAAAAATGACTTTGTATCATTTTATTAGAAATACAATATTAGAAGACATAACGACCCCCACCTTGTTTATGGGTTTAATCTCCGTGCCAATTTATAGCTACATGTGGGTGGCAGATTAGGGATTTAGGGGAATTACCCGGACCAACCCGCCATTCCTTATAGATAAATAAATAAAAACAGTCCGACTTCAAGGTCTGTTTAGTTCGTTGATTCAAATTTTTAATTTAAATTGATATATGATTTTATGTGAAAATTTTTTACTGTAACAAAAAAGTTAGATTTGATTATTTCTTAAAATTTATTACTGTAACAAAACTCAAATCGGTCAAATATATCTATATTTGAAGAACAAAACTTGAGGTTTGAGAATAAATCACACTCAAGAGAACCTTCTTTCTTCTCTCCCTTGGCAGCAATGCCTCTCTTGCCACTGCAAGTCTCTTCGCCCCTTGCCTCCAGTCACCACCATCACGTAGTCCGTCATAACTCGTTGCTCTGCACCGCTGCCACAGGCACACCATTGCATGTCCTATCCTCCCATTGTTGTCTTCTTACCGTGCCAAACTATCTACTCACTAGTTCCCACTTTTTTTTATGTTGTATTGACGTGTTGAATTATAACGAGGTGATAATATTCGGAAAAAAATTAAAAATATCACTCAAAATGATAAAAAAATATTATTTATATCATTTCACTAAAAAATATTTATATTGTTTATACGACTCAAGGTGTTTATATTATTTATTAGACTCTACGAATGCTTATACCTTTTTAATTTGATGCATTCAAAATCAGATTCTATTAATCAGAATACTTTACGGTAAAAAGTTCCTAACTTATATTACTAAAATATTTAAAACTCATTTGAAAGTTACATTCAAACTATAATATTTAATTCTCAAGTTTAAAATTTAAATTTTTTATTAAAAAAAATACTGAATTAATAATATAACTTTAAATATACGAAATAAACAGGTTAGTTTTATTTTTCCTACCAGAATGATACGCCACGACCACCACCAAGGCATTAACAACATGACCAATGCCCACCAAAGAACATGCAGAACGGCTAAAGGTTTTAGTAGCACGAATTGAGGAGGCTTTTATAAAAATAACTCTTTTGAAAAATTTTATTAATAAAATAATTTTTTAAAAATTTTTATTTATAAAATAACCTCATTTTATAAAAAATAAGTAAATATCTTTATTCATAAAAAATAAAAAAAAAATTATTTTACTAATTTTACTTTATTAAAAAGTCATTTTAACATATTGTCCGAATCGACAAACAAGTTGTATGCGTATAATCGGGAGCCACTGGGACCCACAAGATCATTTATCAAAGATTTTACGTTATACGGCAATCTAGCATGGGCGTGACTTGAGAAACCAAAAATATAGTGACACGTGGAGGGCCGCCCCTTTTGGAGACGTCCATGTCTAATAGTCATAGTGGACGTGGCGTCCTTATCTTATTTAGCCTGATCCTTCTCAACTTGCTGGTAAACTAAGGATAAAATAAAATAAAATAAAAAGAGATAAATACTTATTAGAGTGTATAAATATAAATTTTTATTTTTTATTTTTAATTAATATTTATTTTAATTAAATAATTATATTAATTAAACAAGTATTAATTAAACGTAATAAATAAAATTTTAGACTGATTCATAAGTTCAGTAATTTTCTAACAAAAAAATATTTTATAGACTTTTTTTTTTTAGAGATTTCTCTTATGGTCGGTGGATACTAAAAAAATAAACTACCGAAAAAATTTTGGTTTTCAACAATAACATTTATATCATAAATTTTCTGTTTTGTATTTTTTTTTATTAAATTTAACGGATAGAAATTGATTCAACCTGTAGGGCTCAGAAAGACCCGTTTCGTTTTTCAATTTAATGCAGCAAACATTTTTGGGCCACAAATATTGTACCTTTCGAAAAGGAAATTTTAAAAGAGATTGATGCTTTCCTCTGTTCCTCATCCATGGGGGAAAGTCGAGAGTCATTTTCTGAACACAAATTATGGGATATTTCCAAATTGAACGCAACTTTGGTGAATAATAAATATTGGTTATCCTCTGCGACTTTTTCCTAATCCTAATCAGATGTGACTCAAGCAGAGAATTTCCTTATAGAGGATGTGATTTTCCGCATAATCCTTAAAACTTTGTAGTTTTTGTGTTGACATGTAGTGATGAACTAGTCTAATTTCAAAAGGCCATCACCGTGTCTTTGGATCTTGAGGCTAGAGCGCGTCCCAAGTAAATGAACCCATTGACAATAGAGCATGCAGTTTAGTCCCGTTTACTTCGTTGGTTCGAGTTTAGAATTTAAGTTGAGATGTGATTTTATATGAGAATTTTTTACTGTAATAAAAAAGTTAGATGTGATTATTTGTGAGAACTTTTTACTGTAAAAAAACTTAAATTCTAAACTCGAATTAGCGAAGTGAACGGGGCCAAATCATCGAAGAAATGATAGTATCACTTTTCTTTCATTCTTTTTATTACTCTTTGTATTCATTGCTCGATACATGGACTTCACTAAAATGATATATTATTATTTAAATAGAAAATGAAATATTAATAGAGTCCACATGTTAAACAGTAAATGCAGATAGTGATAAAAAAGTGACGATAGCAGTTCTTATAGCACTTAAGAATTAAATTAATGCTTACTTGAAATGTCTTGGATGCAATTGTGACAAAAAAGTGATGATAGCATTTCTTATAACACTTAAGAATCAATTTAATGCTTACTTGAATTGTCTTGGCTGCAACTAGCAGAGCCCAAACTAGATGGTGTGTGCGCGTAAAGGTATATGTTAATAAACTTTTAACATGGTATATTTACATAAATTTTCAAAATTAAATATTCACCAGCTTGATAAGGATATATAAGCAAATTCCATGTTTATTTTACTTAAATAAAAAAATAATGCTAAAAAGGTTAAGGATATATATAAGTAAGTTCAGCTTGATATTCTCTTTTTATTTTCTTATGAATTAAAATGAGAAAAAGAATCATAAACATGGCAGGAGAAAAATGTTTGTAAATGCTTCTTAGATAGTAGTGATAATTTGGGGATTTAGTTGAAAAAGGGACAATGGCTAAATTGATAAATACAACTTTTCTAAAATACCTTTTATTAAACTATCATGTGAGGGTCATATGTCTAATTCTGTTGAGATTTAACAGTTTTTAGTAATGGAAGGGTCAAAATGGGACAAATTGGATAGTTCATGGGTGTGATTTGCAACTTTTCAAAGTTTAAAGGTCAAAATGGGACAAAATACATAATTCAAAGGGCAAAAGTGAAATTAACCCTGTATAGAAATTTGAAGGTTTAAGATCGTTGAAACATGGAATTATTGACAAATGTACATGATTAAAACCACTTAAAAACCACTTGAAAAAGAAAAAAAAATACAAAACTAAAATTATTCTTGTGATGAATTCGACTTACACGTTAACATTTTACGATGAAAATAAGTACATCGATCGGAATAAAAACTCTCTTGTACTGGGAGGTATCATTCATTCATGATGTGTTATTTATTTATTTTTTTGAAAGAACATGATGTGTTATTTATCAATCGAGAATAAGAATAAAAAATGTGATTGATTCCATCATATATACACTTTAGTAAAGTAAGAAAATACGACTCAAAATAAGTATGCTTATCCTTGTCTTTTTTTTTTTTTTTTTTTTTTTTTTTTAAAAAAAAAAAAAGCCACCAAAAAAAATTTTTTTTTTCTTTTTTTTTTTTTTTTTTTTTTTTTTTTTTTTTTTTGTTCCTTCGTTTGAACTAAAATATAATGCTCTTGTAAAATGTATGCAAAAGTTTCAACTCTTTTACCGAAAGAAGTTGATCTCAACTAAAGTTTTAACAAATGTAAATTTTAATCTGCTAAAATTTACACTATTTGATTATGCTATGATTTTAATATGATCTCACAGAAATAAATATATATTTACTAAAATATAGTTCATTTCCAGAAGGTTTTTTTTTTTTTTTTTTTTTTTTTTTTTAGAAAAGAAAAACCTTATACAATAACCTTTAATTTTTTTAAGACATGATTGGACTAATGATTTACATGCTATGTATAACAAGAAATTGTTCTCTCGTGTAGAAACCTCTATACAATCTCCTTTGTCTCGGCAAATATTAAGGTCCATTTAATTTGTTGATTCGAGTTGATATGTGACTTTATGTGAGAGCTTTTTACTGTAATAAAAGTTAAATGTGATTGTTTTAAAAAAAAATTTACTGTAATAAAATTTAAATTTTAAACTCAAATTAGTAAAATAAACGGGGCCAAAAAGAGTCGCATCCTCAATATTGAGACAGGATTCTCAGCCAAAATCATACCCAAATAGACGTACTATCATTTGTTTACAAATCAAGTCAGCACTTCATAATCTTAATGAGAGTTTTACACAAGCCCTATATGAACAACTATTAGAATTGAGACCATCCAAAGTCAAGCGAAAAAAAGCTTCAATTTCTCTATGATAATCAATAAATAAATAAACATCTCAAAAAGTCATCATGAAAAATGGTGGCAATATCCTAAAGATTCCGATTTGTGGGGTCTACTAGTAAGGCAACTTGGAATAGGTTGCAGTCAAATTCCTAGCAAATGTAAACAATTTGTAATACTTATGTTTTTAATTTCATAAGGTAAATACTTCAATAATCAATATCATTTTTATAATATGAATATATCATTTTGGCTAGGCCTATAAATTAAATTATAAAGTACAAACAACCTCCTACACTATCACTAGGAAAAAAAAATAAAATAAAATACGTTTTCGGTTCTTTAACACTTTTTTGATGAATAATTCCTTAGCATTATTTTCAAATAAATATACATATCTAATTATTATCGTGCACAGAATGAATAATGCAATGAAAACTATAAAATATTTTCAAGTTTCAACTAATAACTTTTTTATGCGTTAATTAAATTTTACTAACGCGTATGAGTATGACAACAGACCACATAAAAGCGTTTTTTTTTCTTTTTTTTTTTTAAAAAAAAATTACAAGCATTTAGTAACATTATTTTGAAAACGCCTATATGTTTTTGTTTTACCTTAGCCAACATGTAGAGTAGGTCCTATGTTATCTATATGAATGACGCCAAAATATTTTGCTAGAGTAAATGATGACAAATTTCTTTCTTATCAATGGCAATTTTTATTTTTATTTTTTTCTGAAGTCAATCATATTCATTCATGAAATAATATTCATTTATGAAATATTAGTCATATTGCTGTTGAGCACTATCATGTCCCTCTCCGTATTTCAAAACCATGACATCTCTCGATCAATATCTTCAATACTAGTCTTTTTTTTTTCTTTTTTTTTTTTTTGGTGCGTAACGCCTACTATTTTTAACGTGGACGTATAACCCTATTGCTCGACGAACAAAAGGCACCAAAATTGGTGATAATTTCGGCTGAGATAAAAGCATACAAGAATGATTCCTATAATGAGTGGCTAGAGTAAACTCTCTCACCCCCATCACTTCACAAAATAGAAAACAAAAAATAAAGGCATCGTTGAAATTGATTCTGTTTTTATTTTTTACATTTTTTAAGTAAGAAAAAATAAAAATATTTTTAAAATAACGTTTTACGCAATAAAGATAAAAAAACATCAATGAAAATGATGTTTTAGTTTAGTGTAAAGTGAGATTAGTCGTTTTTCATTTCTTGTTTTCGTTTTCTCATCTCTCGAGCCGAGAGAGGAAGAGAGACATTAATGAGTTTTTTTACACTGAAAATAATCTCTTGATAAAACTTCCAAACACATTTTTAAAAATGATTTATGTCTGAAATTAAAAACGTTTTCATTTTCATTTTCATACAAAAAATAAAATCATTTTAAAACGAGTTTCAAACACGCCCAAAACGCTTCACTTGTAGATAGAAATGATCACGCATATAAATTCATGTGATAAAATTTGGAGTCAAAATAAGACATAAATATTAGTTTATAAATCAAGTCGAAACAACCAATAATATATCCATGGAAAAACAACCAAATTAAATAGTAACACCAATTAATGTAAAACATTTAAAAATTACTCTCGAGATACCAAATACATAATCTAAAAATAGTAGGACCTCAAAATCAATTTTTGCCTAATCATAAAATTTTTGAAATTTGAACTATGAATTTCTAATGTAGTTTTTATTTTTTAAGAATTTTCTTCGCATTGATCACTCTTTGGAAGTACAAGATTACTTTTCAAATTTAGATTATTCTCACTAGTGCTCATTGAACAGATTATTACTAGTTTGTCTTTTAAATTCTAAAAACTCTCATTTTACTCTATAAATTTTATATTGTTCTCACTTAACTTCTTTTAATGTAATTTCTCTTAAAATTAGACGTAAAAAGAGGAAGTTCAATGTGGTTATATGGTTTTTATTGGTTTATTTTTAATAGAAATCCAAACAAAAAAGATCACGTAACTACGTTATTCTATATTACTATATGTTGTTAATAAAAATTATTACAAAAAGGGTTAAGTGGAAATAATTTAAAGTTTAGAGAGTAAAATGAGAGTTTTAAAAATTTAAGAGATAAATTAAAAATGACCCTAAAGTTCAGAAAGCATAAGTGATAATAATCCTTCAAACTTTAATAGTTGTAATCCAATTGAAAATACTCCACAACATAGACGTGTCAAATTCCGAAGTTCTTTATAAAAATGGCTTAATAAGAAAGTATTATTTGTAAAATAATCTTTTAAAAATGTGAATTTATAAGATAACTTTGAAATAATTTATGTGATAACTTTTTAGACCGCATAATGGAGTAATCATCCAGTATCATAATTAAAAAAAAAAAGAAGTAATGATAGTATCACTTTTTTATTATTTGTTCCATTTATCAGACTCTATTAATTAAATATATTATTATTTAAATAAAAAATAAGATAATAAAATTCACATGTTAAATAATAAACATAAAAAATAACAAAGAGAGTAATCGAATGCATTTCTCTTCCACAGAGAGAGTAATCAACTTAGCAAATCCTCGAAATGAAGGTATCATTAATTATATAAAAAAAAAATTAAAAAAAATAATCTCTGAGTCCGTCGTATAGTCTCGAGGTCCCGTTTATTTCACTGATTTAAATTTAGAATTCGAGTTTTGTTACAGTAAAAAATTATTAGAAACAGTCACATTTAATTTTTTTATTACAATAAAAAACTCTCATATAATATTATATCTCAACTCAAATTAAAAACTCAAATTAACGAACAGTTTTCAAAGTTCTACAATCCATTGCCATCAATACTAATGAGAGTGGCTAAACTTAACTAATAATCAGCAGACACTTAACGCAAAAATCCCTTGAAAATAAATTCTCCTGCTTCTGATATGACAACAACAACGACAATTGAAAAAGCAACTCTTTACTAGATCCAAATCAAAGCACTCATGATACATTCATGAACACACGACTTAAAATATCAACACTAAACTTTGTCGTGCCTGACGACCTCTCATGGCTGTCGAACGTCTCATCTGAAAACGAAATCTGGACGCTGATTGATTCCATTTCCATTTCCATGGACACTGAGAATCCTCTCCGTATTGGGAACTCACCTAGTTTTGTCTGGTCGGATCCATGGCTCAACACGGTCCGCGACTGGTCGTCCCAATCGACGTGAACAAGAAGCCTCGGGAACAGGAGCTTCCCCTCCACAACCGATGGCACCCGGAGATCCCGCCGGTCGCGGAGGTCGCCGCCGGCGAGGTCTTCAGAGTTGAAATGGTGGATTTCAGCGGCGGCGGTATTACCAAGGAATTCACCGCCCATGACATCAAACACGCCGATCCTTATATCGTGAGTTTGTTTGTCTGCAACCAAAAGAAAGATCTGATTTTGATTTTCAAGTTTTTTGAAAGTAAATTTCTTTTTTCAATGATTATTGAGAGGTTGCGTTTGTTTCTTGGTGCCGATAATCGAAATCAATGATTCAGAAACGAAGACTGTATGGTGTTATTTTATTTTTCTGGGGAAGAGTGAAGAGATTTTTATTCCTTTATGAAATCACATATTTTCATATGATATCTTCAGAAATCTCCGAAGCTTTGTCGGATCCTAATTGTTCTCTAACTAAAGTTGGTTTTGGGGACCATTTTTGTAATTTTCAAGAGAGAGAGAGAGAGAGAGAGAGAGAGAGAGTCTCATCTTTCAATTTGGTTAGCCTAATAAAAGTCTAAAGCCGTTATCTTTGTGTCTTTCTGTAGTGTCAATACTCATTTTTGACTCCATAAGTTTGATTCCCACTTGGGTTTTTACATCAATTATGGCTCCTCTGACTCCAAAAGTAGTAGTGTCCATAGACCTAAAGAGCAAGCCATGGCAGCAAAAGCAATCTCTTCACAACCGGTGGCACCCTCGGATTCCGCCGGTTGCAGAGGTCAAGACCGGTGAGCTCTTTAGAGTAGAAATGGTCGATTGGACCGGTGGTGCCATTAAGGATGACGATTCGGCTCTTGATGTTAAATTCCTAGACCTTTCCCCTGTAAGTACAGTTTTGTATCCTTTTCATAGATAATTGAGTGATAGAAAATTACCCTGTGAGAAGGTGCATTAAACTTGGAAGTTGGAACGTATACTCCTTAAGGCCAGCTTGTCAAGGATAGAAGGATCTAATTTACTTTAGTAGAAAACAAGAGTAGTTGGAATTGTATGTTTTATTCCATATGAGAATTTAGAGGCTTAAAAACTGGCTGCAGGTTCATTATCTCAGTGGGCCTATCAGAATATTGGACAAGGATGGAGCTGCAGCCAAGCCAGGGGATCTTCTGGCGGTTGAGATCTGCAACTTGGGTCCACTTCCAGGAGATGAATGGGGTTACACAGCCACATTCGATCGAGAGAATGGCGGCGGTTTTCTGACCGACCATTTTCCTTGTGCAACCAAAGCTATTTGGTATTTTGAAGGAATATATGCTTACTCTCCTCAAATACCAGGTGATTTCTCAACCTTTTTCATCCTCTGGCTATTAAACATAACACTGCTTTCTAATGGTAATTCATGCATTGCAGGAGTAAGATTTCCGGGTTTAACTCACCCGGGAATAATTGGAACAGCGCCATCAATGGAACTCCTCAATATATGGAATGACAGGGAGAGAGAGCTGGTTGAGAATGGACTCGAGTCTCTGAAACTATGTGAAGTCTTGCATCAACGACCATTGGCCAACTTACCAACAACAAAAGGTTGTGTCCTCGGAAAGGTAGGACTTAATGAACATCTTATGAAGCTAAGAAAGCAACCACAAACAAAGTTTCAGTTCATCTAATTATATCACATAAAATGGTTATGCTTCTTAGTTAATCTGTAAAAATCTGATAATCTAAAGCATTGTTATTGTGCTCGTGTAGATCAAAGAGGGCACTCCTGAATGGGAGAAGATAGCTCAGGAGGCTGCAAGGACGATACCGGGGAGAGAAAATGGTGGAAACTGCGACATAAAAAACCTTAGTAGAGGATCAAAGATATACCTTCCTGTATTTGTAGAAGGAGGAAATCTCAGTACTGGTGATATGCACTTCTCTCAGGGCGATGGTGAAGTCTCATTCTGTGGGGCAATTGAGATGAGTGGCTTTCTGGATCTCAAGTACATTTCTTATTTCTCGATCTCGTAAAGTTTCGATGGTGACTTAAGCTTTATTTTGGATTCATATTTGACATTTATCAGCATTACAATCCGTACTCGCATTTTTACATACGAATGGCAGCAAACACAAGTATTGTTTATACATTCGAATATATTGCAATATTTTATATGTTTTGACATGATAAACAAAGGGAAGGTGGGCATATGCAAAAGGTAGTTGCAAACGAGCAGGGACCGAAATACAGAATAATGACCTCTACAGGATGCAAGTTGCCAAACGTTCCTAAGAAACTCCTAAAAGTGGTTTTGAGTTCTGCCTCGGTTACGATCCTTTGAATTTGCCATTGGTTTACCATAACTCACTTCATCAGTGACTTTCTTTTACTTCAAACTACAAACTTTAGACGCCATAATTGGTCTCTCTTCATATGTGCTTCAAGTAGGAAACAAAAATGGGTCTTTACCTCTTGTGAACTATTAATTCATGGCAGCATGCTTTGAAAAGAAACTAGCCATGGTTGCAGGGTAATACTGACTCTAACGTTGTATCAGATGTGAGATTATAAGGGATGGAATGAAAGAGTATCTGACGCCAATGGGGCCAACTCCTCTTCATGTGAACCCAATATTTGAGATAGGACCTGTTGAACCAAGATTCTCAGAATGGCTGGTATTTGAGGGTATAAGTGTTGATGAGAGCGGGAGGCAGCACTATCTCGACGCAACCGTTGCTTACAAGCGTGCAGTACTTAATGCCATTGACTACCTCTCCAAATTTGGATATTCCAAAGAACAGGTCATCATTTCTCTGTTTTACAAGTGCAATTCCTCTAAGAATCACCGTATATCAGACATATAATCCATAATTGACAAAAATTCAGGTCTACCTTCTGTTATCCTGCTGCCCATGTGAAGGGAGGATTTCTGGTATAGTCGATTCCCCCAATGCTGTGGCAACTCTGGCAATTCCAACTGCAATATTTGATCAGGTAGTAGTTCTCCTCCGGCCTAGTCTCCAATAACTATGAATTTTCTGTTTATTCTACCATTCACCAACCTTATAGTATGCGAGTTCTACTTTGTTTCCGTTTCAAACTATTAACAGGTATTGCCCATTCTCACAAAAGTTTTCTGTTTTTTCTAACAACACAATGTATCCTTTGGTCTTAAAGGGGGATTAAAACTAAAAAATAAAAAAGAATGGTGAAAAGGAATGTTATTAGAAAGGCGGGTGGTCCTCATAACTACTTATTGATAAGACGAAGCAATCGGATGCTCCAGCAGGAGCGAATAGCAAAAAATAGAGGGATCAATTCATGTTTTAAGTTATCCAGAATCCAGATTAGTAGTTTTCATTTGTAGAAAGCCAGGCACACGTATGGTTTTGGATTATTTCTCCGTAGTTTCTATTTTGAAAAGTTAAAGGTTCAAAGCTGTCGACAGTTAAATTTAAGAGTTGATTATATGCATCTGCAGGATATTCGTCCAAAAGCCGGCAAAGTGCCAGTTGGACCCCGGCTAGTGAGGAAACCGGACGTCCTGAAATGTAGTTACGATGGAAATTTGCCCACAACTAAGAACCCTTGCTCTAGCTCCACAATCTGAATATCACCAAGGGCACTGAATAAACAAAGCATGTACTTCCCATTGTGTTCCATGAACTCTTAGGACTTGTGTATTTAATTCTTTGACAAAAAGTGGTGCTGATATGGTGTTGGATATCATCTTGTCTCTCGATGAGCAATTGAAAAACAGAGTACTAGTGGCAGACCATATGATTGTTATGTGGATGAAGATTTCAATATACAGAATTAGCAAACATGTAGCTCAATTGGGAAAAAAAAAAAAAATGATTAGTTAATACTAAAAGAGAAGGATAAAAAGATCAAATTCAAAACACATTTCATGAGGGTATAAAATAATCAGATCTCATTGCTGTTACTAAATGCCCAGTTCTTTCCTATCTAATAGTGGAGAACATATAGCAACAACCGCACTCTGTTTTGGTGCACTCAATAGTATATCGATAGTGTTCGATGGTGTTTCAGAGATGGAAACTGAATGCCGAAAGACCAAAGCCAAAGATCTAGCTCCACGCTAAGTACCTGAAAAAGTGAAAGTCATAAATTTGAACAATTAGATTACAAGAATGAAAGTTGCAAATAGAGCAAGAGTAGAAAACTGAAGAAAAAAATAACTTTTTCAAGGAAAGGGCAAGGTCATGCATTATGTAAGATACCAAATGCCCATCAATGATGACAATAACATATGCTCTTGTTGGAAAGAACTTCGAAAAAACATGTTCATATCAGTATAAGCTATCTTTGAATAACAATATCATATCAGCATAAACATCTGGCAAATCTTTCTGAAAGTAACAAACGTCATTTTTATCTATATACCTGCTTCCCTGATTTTATACTGATCAACTCCCTCATTTTTTCCACTGCATATATAGAGCAAGCTCGAAGTTCAACTTCTTCCTCACTGCCTGGAACAATTTCCTTATCAGCCTCAATTTTGTTGGTGAGTGTTGGACTATATTTCAGCACGCCAATCTGCTGAAGAACAGCTGGGACAATATAGTCCGCCATTATAGTTATTGATCCAATGTCATTAAATTCTCCATATCCTTGACCCTCGAATGCACCCCATAAATCTGCAGCAAATATTTGAGCTCTTTTGTACAAGAATACCTGATGTCCTTTGTAGAGTGAGTGGTCTCGGAAACCTATAACATTTTAATAAAGAAAAGGTCAAGATTCCAGCTAAAGTGGAAACCGATAAACAGGAATTTCTTGTGCAAGTAATGCAAGGATACCGGGGAAGTGACTAGCAACCAGAGCTACAAGCCTCGCAGCTGATTTTCCACAGGACTCCACAAGATTGGACGCTTTGCCATCAAAGCTTCTATCCAGTTCAAATCCAACCTTTGCAATTACATAGCGTTAGTTTTAGATCCACTTTCAATATAAAAATTAGAAGGCTATGAACTTAAATTGTGTTCCTTATGCAAAGCGAGCTAATTGTAAAAGTCAAAATCACCTCATGCAGCAACCGAACCCGTTCGTCCTCTAAAGGAAGTGGCCTAGGCCATTTCAAGAGCTTACGTAACTGAGGACCTTGCAAAAGAAAGAGATGTCATCAATTTACCATACCTATGAAGGAGCAGCTCTCCAATACAAGCTTGCAGGTTACCAAATACAGAGAATAAAAGAAAGTGTCAACCGAAAACTCTCTTGGGAAACAACTTGTTCATAAGAAATCTAAACGGTTAGCCCATCCCTCATTGAAGTTAACTTTCTGCAAGTCCTCTGCAGGTATCTTATTGAGAATCTAAACTAAGTTAACTTACTGAGATTGGCATAAAAAATAAAAAATAAAAGAAAAAGTTAGTCTACTAATTACTGTAACAGATTTAAAAGTTTATGAATCTTAAAAAGGACGCACTAAATCTACAAAATGCAGAGCCAAATTTGCTCTCTTACTAGTAACTTACGCTATGAGATATAGATGTTACTGACTGTAAATTTTCTAGAAAGAAACTTTTTTCTATTATTTTTTAGAATAGTAAAAAATAATACATAATAAATAGGCTAAGGAAGAAACTTTATCTTCCTAAAAGAAACTGTCCTAATTAAGGATAAACTCTATCCTAATTAAAGATAAACTCTAACTTTAGAAATCTTATCTCTAATGATAAACCCTTATCTAACCGACACTTCCCCTCAAGTTGGTGCAAAGATATCTATCTTGCCCAACTTACTAACTAGAAACTCAAACTTCTGCCTTAGGGGTCCATTTGTTAGAATATCTGCAACTTGTTGTGTGGTTGGAACAAATGGCGTGCAGATGACCCCTTCTTCAAGCTTCTCCTTTATAAAGTGTCTATCCACCTCAATGTGCTTTGTTTTGTCATGTTGAACAGGATTGTGCGCGATACTGATTGCAGCCTTGTTGTCACAATATAGTTTTACCTTGTTGTCACAATATAGTTTTATAGGACTATCGTGTAGTCTTCTAAGCTCCTTGAGGACTCTCAGTAGCCATAGTACCTCACATATTCTTAGTGCCATTGATCTATACTCGGCCTCGGCACTACTTCTAGCTCTACACTTTGCTTTTTGCTCCTCCACGTGACTAAATTTTCCCATAAGAATGTGCAATATCCAGAGGTTGATCTTCTATCCACTATTGATCCTGCCCAGTCAGCATCCGTATAGACTTCAATTCCCCTATGCTCACTTTTCCTGAAAAACAATCCTTTTCTTGGAGTTCCTTTTAAATACCTCAAGATCCGGTAAACCGCTTCAAGGTGTTCCTCGTACAGGGCGTGCATGAACTGGCTAACCACACTTATTGCGAATGCGATATCAGGTCTTGTATGAGACAGGTAAATTAACTTGCCAATGAGTCTCTGGTATCGGTTTGTATCAACCTGGACCTCTTTCTCTCCTTCACCAAGTTTTACCTTGAACTCCATAGGGGTGTCAGCCGGTCTACATCCACTCATCCCTGTTTCTTCTAAAAGATCAAGGATATATTTGCGCTATGAGACGACAATCCCTTTCTTGGATTGAGCAAATTCCATACGCAGAAAGTATCGTAATGGTCCCAGATCCTTAATCTCAAATTCAGTAGCCAAGCACTACTTTAATTTACTCATTTCTTTGAAGTCATCTCCTATAAGGATAATATCATCCACGTAGACAATTAAGACAGCGATCTTCCCTTCAGAGGATATCTTCATGAATCGAGTATGGTCTGCTTGTCCTTGAGTAAAGCCTTGGCCTTTTACAAACTTTGCAAATCGTTCAAACCAAGCTCTAGGAGATTGCTTGAGCTCATACATAGACTTTTTTAATCGATAGACCCTCGAACCAAACCTCTTGGAAAAACCTAGTGGAGCATCCATATACACCTCTTATGCTAATTCTCCATGGAGGAAGGCATTTTTTATGTCTAGCTGATGTAGAGGCCAATCAAGATTCACGGCAATGGACACGAGAACCCTTATTGTGTTTAGTTTTGCTACTGGAGATAAGGTTTCGGAGTAGTCAATACTGTATGTTTGTGTAAATCCCTTTGCTACCAAGCGAGCTTTATACCTTTCCAATGAGCCATCTGAGTTGTACTTCACGGTAAACACCCATTTGCAGCCAACGGTTGTTTTCCCGCATGGCAAGTCTACTTCGTCCCATGTTTCATTTTTCTCAAGAGTCCTCATCTCTTCATAAATTGCTTCCTTCCAATCGGGAACAACTAAAGCCTCCTGTACATTTTTTGGAATAGCTACACTGGAGAGTTGTGAGATAAATGCATGGAAAGAGGGAGACACTTTTTCATACGACACAAAATTGGACAATGGGTGTTTGGTGCAGGATAAATAGTGATGGTTCCTTTCCCGGCTATGGCTGAGAGGGAACCATCAGCTATTTTGATTTTTTGATTTCCTACACATGGTCTATAAGATGAAATAATTGTGATAATCCGGTCATGTGATCGGTTTGCACTGGAATCGATTATCCAAGAACAATTTGGATTGACACTAATAAGAGCAGCTGTGAGGTAATTACTTTTTTTTGCTACTGAACAAGAAGGGTTGGAATTTACTGGGGATTGTAAGGGTGGCTGAAACATTTTGTACAGGTGGTCAAGTTGTTCCTTTGTAAATGGAAGAGTTTCTGAGGAAACTTGTTGCTGCCCTGTTTCATTATTGTTGCTAGCCTGGAATGCCCGAGTGTCGCCATTCTGCTTCATTTTCCGGTTTGCTAGCTTGCTGTGAATTTTCCAACAGTTCTCACGGGTGTGCCATGGTTTTTTGCAGTGATCACACCATGGCTTCTATCTCCCATTCTTCCTTTCGCCCTCTGGATCATACCCTTTTGTAGCCAGTGCAGAACTCTCAGCATCAAGGCTTGGTTGAGTGTCTTCTGCTGGTTTCATCATGACATGTCTGCGAACTTCAAAGAAAACCTCTCTAATTGAGGGGAGAGGTGTTCGACTAAAAATTCAACCACGAACTTCATCTAATTCTTTGTTTAAACCAGCAAGAAATACAAACACACGGTTTCTTTCAATTTTTTTCTTGTATCGAACACTATCACTTGGACTCTCCCATTCTTCTTCTTCAAGTAGATCAAGTTCTTGCCATAGTGTCATCATCTCGTTATAATACACAGTCACTTCTCAATCTCCTTGCTGGGATCTCCACATCTTGGCATTTAATTCAAACACTTGGGAATAATTTTGCAGATCAGAGTATGTATCCCACACTGCTTCCCAAACATCTCAAGCAGTTGGGAGAAACATGAATGGTTTCCCAATCATTGGTTCCATAGAATTAATCAACCAGGCAATTACCATTGAGTTCTCTAATTTCCATCTCTTCTGCTTTGTGCATCATCAGTATGCTGTTTTATTTCTCCGGTCAGGTAACCGAGCTTTCCTTTACCATCGATCACAAGTTTGACAAATTGTGACCATTCTACATAATTTTTTCCATTCAGTTTATGAATGGTTATTTGAAGGGAATGATCGGGTAGATACATAGGAGATTGAGGAACAACCTCATCGGCAACCTCTGAGGAACTCGCATCTTTGGCGGCACCAACCATGGCTGTTTTTGTCATGGCTCTAATACAATGTAAATTTTCTAGAAAGAAACTTTTTTCTATTTTTTTTAGAATAGTCAAAAATAATTCAGAATAAATAGGCTAAGGAAGAAACCTTATCTTTCTAAAAGAAACTATCCTAATTAAGGATAAATTCTATTCTAATTAAAGATAAACTCTACCTTTAGAAACCTTATCTCTAATGAGAAACCCTTATCTAACCGACATTGACCAACTACATCAGATCAACAAGGATCAAGGCCAAAGAAAGATGAACTTGGTAAGTCAATTACCAGTGTATTTCTGCAAACGATCAGCGTCGAAAACAGACTTGTCATTCTGTAGAGCTTCCTTCAGCCCCGAGGCTAAATGATCATAATTTAGATCGGCATCTGTAAATTACAATCAACAAAAACAAAGTCGATCAAAACCAAAAAAGAAACAACATCAGCAGGGAAACCAGAGAAAATTACAGAAAGAACTAAGTAGATATTACACACTCACACATATATACATATATAAGCATCTGCAGGTTCCAATTGATATTAGTACGAGCTAATATAAGCATATGTCAACTTAAGTTTTCTCCATTGACATAAAGTGGAAATTGCAATCAACGTTTGTTTCAAGAGTTCTGTCTAGTTTAAGATCATAGTTCTTGATTCTGCTACATATTTTTCTCTCACAAAAAATTTAAATTTAAAAAATCAGAATCATGAACAAACGTCACCTCAGAGAAAGAACCAATCGGAAAGGGGAAAAAAAGTGTTGAAAAAGGGAAAACACCTGGAGCAAGAAAAATGCCACAATCCATTTTACCAATTTGTTCTTTCTTTCAACAGAGTCACACACTATCATTTTCTAAGCTTGGGAATACAAAACAACAAATACTTCATAAAAATACCATTGAATTGCATTAAATAATATAACCAAGAAAATCAACAAGCAGAAAAATATCCCTATGTTAGTCCCATTTCTATCTGCTTCAACAACCTCATAATATACATATATATATATATATATATATATATGTGTGTATATGATTATATACATACCGGGCCAAAAGCAGAAATTCAAAGCGTCCAAGACCAAGAGATACTGAACGGTGAGAGGGCCATTATCAAAATAGTGAATCCCTTCGAAATCCCATTTCACTCGAGGAATGGAACCGATATTCTCCACCACTTTCTCAACCCCTGCATATATTATTATATTCACAGAGATACAGAGCAGAAATTTACAGAAAGCTGCAAAATAAAATGCGGGTGTTTATGATTGACGAACCCAAAGAATCGACGACGACGTGAGAAGAGCGGCTGGCGACCCAAGCAGAGCTTGCCCTAACATCGTCCATGGTTTTCTCGTTCGAAGTTTCCCGCTTCGGTTTGTTTGTTTGTTGATATTTGTGCCTTTTTTTTTTTTTTTTTTAGATTAGCTTTCCGCTTTCCGTATTGGTTAGTCAAAAAGCAGTGGCTTCGAAGGCCATGAATTTTTCCTATCATCACTACCCAAAAATGTCATAAATGTCACGTGCGATGTCCCCAATCAAAGGTTGAACTTCGAACACAGATCTTTTAACCCTTTTTTCATTATTAACTGAAAACAAGATAAGATTGTCTTTTACCCAAATCTAGTAAAGCTTGTACCTTTAAGTAATAGTTGTTTTTATGCTATGTTTGGTAGAGTAGAAAAAGGGAAGAATGGAACTTGGAAGTCGGTGAGGTATAATTTGATGGAAACGATGGCGTGGGTTGTCTGGTAAGAATGATTTTTTATATTAATGTGTTTGGCCATCTGATGAAACAATTTGGGCCCGTTTAGTTCGTTGATTCGAATTTTTAATTCGAGTTGAGATGTAATTTTATGTGAGAGCTTTTTACTGTAGTAAAAAAGTTAGATGTGATTATTTATGAGAGTTTTTTATTGTAACAAAACTCAAATTCTAAACTCGAATCAGCGAAATGAACATGCCTATATAACGTTTTCTCTATCATAATAACCAACAGTAAAATGTAGTGGGGTTAGAATTGGAGGAACGAATTTACGCATAATTCGTACCTTTTTTGGGTTATTTATTAAAAAATACCTAAATGTCCGGAATAAAAGACGAAGAATAAAGCAAAATAAAACTAAAACTGTAAAATGTGAAAAATGTTTTGTATTTTTCCTAATCAAAATCAACTTTTGACCAAAAAAAAAATAGATCTAGTATGAATTTGAAAGATAAAAGTATAAATCTAAATGTAATACAATTCAAGTATAATGTATAATTTGTTAACGTCAAATTGGAAGTATAAAAAATCATCGTAGAAAGCATTAGCTCATTAGTAAAATTATAAAAAGGGTAAAGTTATTTATAAAAGAAATATAGAAATAAAACATAAAAAGATAAAGTTAAGTGGGGGGCGAATAAGAATCTTAGTAGGAGCAAGACGAAAAGATTAAAATATTTAATATATATTTTTCAAAAATTTAGTGGGGACGACATTCATATTTGTCTCTTAATACCTTCTCATTTGATAAAATGTTGTTGCAAGCGCAAACCTCTTACAAAACCTCTAAGGCTTTCGTCAACGCTTCTATTTTCCTACCAAAATTGACTTATGTGCCCCATAATTTATGTTCCTTTTCATGTCCTTTCGATGTCAAGATTAATTAGATTTTCATATCATATCAATTAAAAATTCATGAAAGCTCTACCTCTTTCTATTGTAGAGAAAGCAATTAGACCTTGCAGAGTAGTTTCCAACTAATAGCACAGATCAAAAGTGTAAAGAAATAACCTACTAAGGATCTTCTTTTGTTCAAATCACCAGCATAATCTGAGTTTATGAAACAGAAAACACTATTAGTAGTGGTAAAACTCTTGCCAAACACCAATAAGCACAATATAATCAATAAGATATAAATTGAGTAAAAAGGCTATTCTTCTACAGTTATCACTT
This sequence comes from Morus notabilis, assembly GCF_000414095.1. NCBI lineage: Eukaryota > Viridiplantae > Streptophyta > Magnoliopsida > Rosales > Moraceae > Morus > Morus notabilis. The sequence goes on along the minus strand of NW_010356830.1, from coordinate 57,019 downwards.
AGTCCGAGAAGCCCCTTGTAGTTGGTCCACAAATTGTGTTCAATGTTTGGGTATGTTACAAGCCAGCTTCTTATTCATTAGAAAAAGTTCACTAAATGAAAAAAAAAAAAAAATGCCACTTTCGTTCATTCTCAGCTTTAGATTTAAGCTTCGTTCAATCGTTTAATTTGGGAGACATTTATAAAAATATAAGTAGTGTCATTTCATCAATTTATTAGTATTATAAATGTAAGAGGCATTTTGAATTGATACATACCTCATGAAGAAAAAGGAACCATTTTTAAAGTTTAGCGAGCATCTTCAAATAAAGTACATAGTTTCAAGGTATTGTTGAAATTAGTCCTTCTTATAGAGACAAATGATGCTAATATAATGGGCATTTAAGTGTTGAATTCTTAAAAGGGAGAATGTGATGTCAACAAATTAAAAGTAGTGGGACTTAAATGTCTAAATTCTTAAATTGAGTACCTAAATGTCAAATATTCTAAAATTTAAGGTCCTATATCCGTTTCAATAAATATCAATTAACAATATGTGAGGTGTATGATGGTGATTTATTCAATTTTATAAATTTTTATTTTAATGGGTATATTTTTTCACTGAGTTAAGAATTAGAGTTCTAAAATTAATTTTATGTGAGAAAGAATACTACAATAAATTACATATTTAAATTTTTTAAAAGAAAAAATATTATAACAAAAAATTGAGTTTCTAAAGTTGTTAAAAGAAATTGATTATTTTGTAATATCATTAAATTAAAGAGTAGCAAAACGCTAAAACGAAAAAAGAGGAAAAAAATTGGCGTTTGAAAAAGAGCAAAACAACAAAAAACGACGGAGGGAGGGAAACAAAGAGAAAAGAAAAAGAAAAATGAAAATGAAAATGAAACGGAAAGAATTAGGAGAGAATATGAGTAGTGGCATCGGTCGTACGTCTGCTATTTTCCCAATAATCAAAGAAAAGACTTTTTTTTTTTTTTTTTTGATTTTGATGGCCAAAAGGCCCTTCATCCAATTCACCCTCTTCTCCCACTCCCACAACAGTAATCTCTTCTCTCTCTTCCTCAACTGCTCCCTTTCTATATCTCTCTCCTCCCATCTCTCTCCCTCTCCTCGCCGACTCATATCCTCGTCGACGACCACCTTCTTCTCCCACAGCCGGACGCCGTCGCAGAGCCACCGCCTCTCCCCTCCGCCGCCTCTCTCGCCGGAAACCCTGGCGCAGAAGATCGGAAAGTCCATCCGCCGCCCCGGCGCCGCCTCTAAGGCTAGGGTTTACAGCGATGTTAACGTGATCCGCCCCAAGGAGTACTGGGACTACGAGTCGCTCACCGTCCAGTGGGGGTAATCTCTTGCGCTTTTTGTCTAGGTTTTCTTGCTATATGTTTGGATGACGAGAAAACGGGAGGGAAAAGCGAGCGGAAGAAAGAATTGAGTCATGGTGTTTTTCTTTTCTCTTTTTTTTTTCTATGGACTTTGGATTCGAATTATGGAAATTTTCGTTCTTTGTTGTGATTTTTCAGAGAACAAGATGATTACGAGGTGGTGAGGAAGGTCGGCAGGGGAAAATATAGTGAGGTTTTTGAGGGAGTTCACTGTACCGATAGCGAGAAGTGTATTATTAAGATTCTCAAGCCTGTGAAAAAGAAAAAGGCGAGTTCTTGCAAAATTGCAGTATTTTTGCCCTCTACTATGTTATTCAATATTTCATATGCTATCATTATTGAAATACTCAGAACTATATTCTTGTCCTATTATATTACCATGCCTTTGTAATTGAATATTATAAGAGTCTTTTATTATTGAGTTTTATCAGCTTTAGTGGTACTTATAACTATATACTTATATATGCCTGGGTTTTGTAAGGAATTACACTAAAGAGTCTATTACTGTTGAGTTTTATCAGCTTTTGTGAAATGAATTGCACTAAGTCTTTGATAAAACTATTAAGTTAAGCTAGGTATGAGACGATGAAAGAATATTGTCAGCTGTTACTTCTTTTCCTCTCTTTTGATAGTAATTTACTAATGTATTTTGTTTTCTATATAATATAAGAACTGTAATAAGGAATCAGAATGTTGTTAGAGGTGGAAAGGTAACAAATTTATTGAAAAGTGGATGGTTATAGAGGTTTCACAGTGTACTTGACCCTCTGAATGCAGATTAAGAGGGAGATCAAGATACTGCAGAATCTTTGTGGAGGGCCCAATGTTGTGAAGTTGCTTGATATTGTTAGAGACCAGCAATCGAAGACGCCAAGTTTAATATTCGAATATGTGAATAATACAGACTTTAAAGTGCTCTATCCAACACTCTCAGATTATGATATACGATACTATATCTATGAACTCTTGAAGGCAAGCTCCCGTCAGCTCATTTTGTTTTATACATAAACAACATCCTGAGGTTGCTCATGTAGTATTATTTTTCTTTCGTGCTTAAGTATTTAAAGCTTATATTTTTAGTGACATGGAAATGCAAGTGCCAAGTATTACTGCTCTTTCATGTGCAGTGCAAGTATTAAACGCTTATCTTTCATTATGTCATGGTAATATATATTAAAGCAAGTAAAACTGTGTGTTTTAGCCTTTTATGTTTGATTTACCAAGTACATAAAAGTCATATATGGTCATATTCCTGTGTATGGATTGGTCAATTTAGTAGCTTTGTTGTCCATGTCTTATTTTTGGTGTTCTTTCTTTTGCCAAATAATTGATCTGACAACTTGAGAATGAGCATAACTTTCTTGTTATCATTGTAAAAACGGACAGGCAAGTTGATTTTATTTCATTTACCTTTAGCTTGGTCTTTACAATTTTTTCTGTGCAGGCTTTAGATTATTGTCATTCACAAGGTATTATGCACCGAGATGTGAAGCCCCATAATGTTATGATTGATCATGAGCAGCGCAAGCTTCGTCTTATAGATTGGGGAAAGAGTACAATGTTCGTGTCGCTTCAAGGTTGGTTTAAAACAGAACTAACATTTGAATTTGTTTTTCTTTCTATTAGTTGATGTGAAATTGTAAACGATGTAATGTAGGATTTAAATTTTATTCTGTCTACAATATTAAGCATGATCCAAGTCTATGCTTTCCAGGAAATTAAACATGGATTAAACTTTGGTTTAAACTTCATGGGAATTTCTTTTGCAGATATTTTAAAGGCCCTGAACTTCTTGTTGATATACAAGATTATGATTACTCATTAGATATGTGGAGCCTTGGTTGTATGTTTGCTGGAATGGTGAGGAGTTCTTTATATTCCTGTTACTGAGGCATACTTTTTGTCCATTGCGTATTGTATTACCGTGGCACCTTGAAGCATCATTTTTGCATTTTCAATTGTCATGTCGAGTGTGTGTTCTAGCAATCTGAAGGTTTCAACCTCTGCTTGTTCTACTTTCTGTGTTCAGCCTAAAATTTACCCAGTAATATGGTCTTTAACCATTTCATGGCGGGTCCTTTCTGAATCTTGTGCTGCAATTTTCTTCTGTAAAATTAGTAGTTATATATATTAGGTAGGATTTCTTTCATGCTGCCTTAAATAGTAGGTTGATCTGCTTGCGTAATCATCCATGGGTGACTAACTAATATTTCAAGGTACGTGATTATTCTTCTGTGAGCTTATTCTTGAGGGCTTGTGCTGTGCAGATATTCCGTAAGGAGCCATTCTTCTACGGGCATGATAATTATGATCAACTGGTCAAAATAGCAAAGGTATGCTTATTTGTAAGCAAAATATTATTCTCTTTAGTTTATTATTTTGTTAAGAATTAAACGTCCTAAGCCTTTACTTCTGAGAACAATAATATAAAAGAAAGGCAAGCAAGAACACAAGATTTATAGTTCATTGATGTAGCAAAAGTGTAACAAAATCGCAAAAAAGGATAAATATCCCTAGTACCCTGTTGATTCACCAACACTCCTTTTGGTAGGAAGGAGAGAAAAGGGATGGCAAAAAAAATATGTTAAGAGGTAGAAAATTGAAATGATGGAAAGGATCCAGGTTGTTTGGAAGATAGGAGGAAAGAAAATGCGAGATTTGTAAAGTACCTATTCTTTCTTTCTTTCTTTCTTTCTTTCTTTCTTTTTTTCTTTTTCTTTTTTTTTTTTTTTCCCCTCACGAAGTTACTATTTTATTCATCATACTTATGTTATCTTACTTTGAAAGTAAGGAAAAAAGTAATTTTGGTTATAATTATTTGGTTTAAAGTTTTCCACTCAAAAATCCATCCGACATTGAAAAGATTAAAATTCGTGGGACCCACCACAACTTTTATCCACCATATTTTCCCTTTCCTCCTCTTTCCTTCTTACTAAAACTAGCTACATTGTCATTCTCCATCCAATTATGCACTTTTTTTTTTTATACATTGAACCGTCAGCCTCCCCTTAAACCCCATCCTACTTAAACCTCCGATGCCCCAAGCGGTCTTAGGCCCATCCAATCATCCAATTATGCATTTTCTTCCTTTCCTCTTTTCCATTCTACCAAACATAGCATTAGAATACTGGACAATACAACATCTACTAGCCTGTTGATTCTCTCATGAATGTTAGGAAAGTAGGGATAAACACAAATTTTTTGATTCTAATGAATATCAAAAATTGATGTAGGGATATTGATCAAATTCTCCAAGGGTGAACGAACAAGGCTTTAAATAGTAGAGCCCAAGTCCTAATCGCATTCAAACAATAAAAGATAATTAAATAAATTAAAAATCTAAAGTCTGTAGTTGTGTGGCTACTACCAAAACCACAACAAACTAAATAACAAAATCCTAAAAGCCCGATAGCCCAATTATTTTCAACGGGTTGCAACCTTTACACTCATTGTACGAGCTACTCCACTTTAGCTGCTATAGAATTACATGAGAATCACACCCTTAATACCTCTAGGGCTTTGTGTGTGTGTGTTTTTTTTTTTGGTCCTCTAATCTCTTTGATTCCTGAAATGGCCATCCCAGCATAAGTATAATTGGGCAACAAAAAATACACGATGGAAAATTCTAAAAAGCCCTTACTAACTCTACGCAGAGAGATAAATTGGCTCCACACACTCGGCAATTGTGCCTGTAACATGCAACGTCCTATGAAGTATGAACCAATATTTTCTATTATTATCACATTTTCAATTGGTACTCCTTTTATGTTCCACTTTACTAGACATAAGGACTTACACTTTATTTAAGTGATACTTGAGACGCATATATGGCAGCAGTGACGTGGGAAAATAGTACATGTGGAGTTTTCTTTTAGGAAGAGGAAGAAAATTTAAACTTATCCCCCCAAAGGGGAAAAATTAAGAGGAGAAATATAAGCTGACAGAGAAAGAGGGGTCCCCCATCGAGACAGAGAAAGAGGGGTCAAAATTGAAATATAATTTAATATCTGAAGCTTCTACTTGCAACAGGTTCTCGGTACCGATGAATTAAATGCTTATCTGAACAAGTATCGTATAGAGTTGGACCTACATCTTGCAGCCCTTGTTGGGAGGTTAGTATCATCCCATGGTTTCTCCTCTCTTCCTTTTTGCTGTCTTGGACTCTGTTCACGAACAACTCTACATTCTGTACAGGCATAGCCGGAAGCCTTGGACTAAGTTCATGAATGTTGACAACCATCATTTGGCAGTACCTGAGGTAAAATGCTAGGAGTTGTGACGAAACATTTTTCTTCATTTTTGTTTGTTTCATTTTTTTTTTTTTTTTGAATAAGTTTCTTATGGTTTCTTTGTGAAGGCTATTGACTTTGCAGACACTCTGCTACGCTATGATCACCAGGAAAGGCCAACTGCGAAAGAAGCAATGGTAAAATTCTTACTTATAAACAAATGTCTGACACGTGTTAGTTGGATAGTCAACTGGAAAATTCATATCTTTTATATTTCTTCGTTCCTCCGAGGATTTTTATTAAATAACATAATTTGGATCTCATGAATTGATTCTATGAACTAAACTACTAAGTCTACTACATAGGAAGAAACACTACCTTTTCACATTTATAGTTGACTTGTATTCTAGTTCCAAGTAAAAATTGTCTTGGCTCTTCAGTTATGTATGTGCACCATGTAAGGTTTTGGAGTGATCTCATATATACATCAACATGGGATTTGTGTTTTATATGTTTGTAATCGTCGACATCGATTGTGTGAAATGTTATGTTTAAGGATCTTTACATTGTGTCGTGCAGGCCCATCCTTACTTCTTACCTATTAGGAATGCCGAAAGCAGCCGAACTCGCACTCATTAGATTGAGTTCCAGATTCTTGTCCTGCGTCTTCCTGATCTATCTGATCTGCCCTTAGTCTTATCTTCTGGTGGTTGAGTTTGAATTTAGTGTTTGCTTTTAGTGTTTGCCTTGTTCACATTGTTGTAAAACTTCCGGTTCTTTTTCCAATTTTTATCTTTAGATTTAAGTTATATAAACTTGTATGTCTATTTATTGCGTGCCTCAAATTTGTGAATGGGTTACTAATCTGATTCAAGGCAGGATTTTGTTCCCATTCTTTCCCTTCCATTTCTGTGTCAAATTGGACATTGATTTTGCGTATGAAATGTATTTTAGATTAGTATTGTTTCTCTGATAGGATATTCTGTAATGGAAAAGGAAGTGGTTTAGATTATGTAAACCCTGGAAAAGAATTAAGAAAAAACTACTCGGATCAAAGGTAAATAAAGCCTATGATTAATGTAGTCTCTGAAAATAAAAATTTGGTTTCAGTAGACGACTCTAGCTTCCTTTTAACAGTTTTGTGAGTAATTTTATGTTGAAAAGTTCCTTTTTCGAAATAAATTTTTCTTTTCCAATGGACAATACCGAGGTGAATTAGAGGAGAATGTCACTTTAAATTGGCATACGAATACAAAAATTTTATGAAAGTATTATGATTGTAATCTACACATAAAAGTAATATGGGTGAAAATTAGACTTTCCAAAGAACTTTTTACTTCCAAAACTATCATGGGGGAATATCACTTTAGAAAGTTGGTACCAGAATACAACACTTTTATGAGAAGATTGTTTTTTAGGAGAAAATTTCATTCCAAAATTAACAAATTACATATTTAATAATAGTCGCAAGTGATCAACTACTAAGGTTTTCGACCCCGAATATTGACTAGAGCCACCAGTAAAAATGGATCAAGTACATAGACAAATACAAGTGTCGAGACTTAATGAGAAAAAGTCGCTCAAAGTACATAGACAAATACAAGTGTCGAGACTTAATGAGAAAAAGTCGCTCAGCACCAACAAAATTAACTGAGACCAAATATCGTTACAAAGAACCACTACAGTTAATAGATAAAATCAGTTAACCAGGACGTGGAAGTTACACTAGAAAACACTATAGTTGAATAAGACTTCTAAGTGGTATTTAATTTAATTTACAAACTATCATCAGCAGGAAA